>NW_026775497.1:0-298000 GCF_963259705.1 Myotis daubentonii | reverse complement strand
CTAACCCTAACCCTAACCCTAACCCTAACCCTAACCCTAACCCTAACCCTAACCCTAACCCTAACCCTAACCCTAACCCTAACCCTAACCCTAACCCTAACCCTAACCCTAACCCTAACCCTAACCCTAACCCTAACCCTAACCCTAACCCTAACCCTAACCCTAACCCTAACCCTAACCCTAACCCTAACCCTAACCCTAACCCTAACCCTAACCCTAACCCTAACCCTAACCCTAACCCTAACCCTAACCCTAACCCTAACCCTAACCCTAACCCTAACCCTAACCCTAACCCTAACCCTAACCCTAACCCTAACCCTAACCCTAACCCTAACCCTAACCCTAACCCTAACCCTAACCCTAACCCTAACCCTAACCCTAACCCTAACCCTAACCCTAACCCTAACCCTAACCCTAACCCTAACCCTAACCCTAACCCTAACCCTAACCCTAACCCTAACCCTAACCCTAACCCTAACCCTAACCCTAACCCTAACCCTAACCCTAACCCTAACCCTAACCCTAACCCTAACCCTAACCCTAACCCTAACCCTAACCCTAACCCTAACCCTAACCCTAACCCTAACCCTAACCCTAACCCTAACCCTAACCCTAACCCTAACCCTAACCCTAACCCTAACCCTAACCCTAACCCTAACCCTAACCCTAACCCTAACCCTAACCCTAACCCTAACCCTAACCCTAACCCTAACCCTAACCCTAACCCTAACCCTAACCCTAACCCTAACCCTCCTAACCCTAACCCTAACCCTAACCCTAACCCTAACCCTAACCCTAACCCTAACCCTAACCCTAACCCTAACCCTAACCCTAACCCTAACCCTAACCCTAACCCTAACCCTAACCCTAACCCTAACCCTAACCCTAACCCTAACCCTAACCCTAACCCTAACCCTAACCCTAACCCTAACCCTAACCCTAACCCTAACCCTAACCCTAACCCTAACCCTAACCCTAACCCTAACCCTAACCCTAACCCTAACCCTAACCCTAACCCTAACCCTAACCCTAACCCTAACCCTAACCCTAACCCTAACCCTAACCCTAACCCTAACCCTAACCCTAACCCTAACCCTAACCCTAACCCTAACCCTAACCCTAACCCTAACCCTAACCCTAACCCTAACCCTAACCCTAACCCTAACCCTAACCCTAACCCTAACCCTAACCCTAACCCTAACCCTAACCCTAACCCTAACCCTAACCCTAACCCTAACCCTAACCCTAACCCTAACCCTAACCCTAACCCTAACCCTAACCCTAACCCTAACCCTAACCCTAACCCTAACCCTAACCCTAACCCTAACCCTAACCCTAACCCTAACCCTAACCCTAACCCTAACCCTAACCCTAACCCTAACCCTAACCCTAACCCTAACCCTAACCCTAACCCTAACCCTAACCCTAACCCTAACCCTAACCCTAACCCTAACCCTAACCCTAACCCTAACCCTAACCCTAACCCTAACCCTAACCCTAACCCTAACCCTAACCCTAACCCTAACCCTAACCCTAACCCTAACCCTAACCCTAACCCTAACCCTAACCCTAACCCTAACCCTAACCCTAACCCTAACCCTAACCCTAACCCTAACCCTAACCCTAACCCTAACCCTAACCCTAACCCTAACCCTAACCCTAACCCTAACCCTAACCCTACCCTAACCCTAACCCTAACCCTAACCCTAACCCTAACCCTAACCCTAACCCTAACCCTAACCCTAACCCTAACCCTAACCCTAACCCTAACCCTAACCCTAACCCTAACCCTAACCCTAACCCTAACCCTAACCCTAACCCTAACCCTAACCCTAACCCTAACCCTAACCCTAACCCTAACCCTAACCCTAACCCTAACCCTAACCCTAACCCTAACCCTAACCCTAACCCTAACCCTAACCCTAACCCTAACCCTAACCCTAACCCTAACCCTAACCCTAACCCTAACCCTAACCCTAACCCTAACCCTAACCCTAACCCTAACCCTAACCCTAACCCTAACCCTAACCCTAACCCTAACCCTAACCCTAACCCTAACCCTAACCCTAACCCTAACCCTAACCCTAACCCTAACCCTAACCCTAACCCTAACCCTAACCCTAACCCTAACCCTAACCCTAACCCTAACCCTAACCCTAACCCTAACCCTAACCCTAACCCTAACCCTAACCCTAACCCTAACCCTAACCCTAACCCTAACCCTAACCCTAACCCTAACCCTAACCCTAACCCTAACCCTAACCCTAACCCTAACCCTAACCCTAACCCTAACCCTAACCCTAACCCTAACCCTAACCCTAACCCTAACCCTAACCCTAACCCTAACCCTAACCCTAACCCTAACCCTAACCCTAACCCTAACCCTAACCCTAACCCTAACCCTAACCCTAACCCTAACCCTAACCCTAACCCTAACCCTAACCCTAACCCTAACCCTAACCCTAACCCTAACCCTAACCCTAACCCTAACCCTAACCCTAACCCTAACCCTAACCCTAACCCTAACCCTAACCCTAACCCTAACCCTAACCCTAACCCTAACCCTAACCCTAACCCTAACCCTAACCCTAACCCTAACCCTAACCCTAACCCTAACCCTAACCCTAACCCTAACCCTAACCCTAACCCTAACCCTAACCCTAACCCTAACCCTAACCCTAACCCTAACCCTAACCCTAACCCTAACCCTAACCCTAACCCTAACCCTAACCCTAACCCTAACCCTAACCCTAACCCTAACCCTAACCCTAACCCTAACCCTAACCCTAACCCTAACCCTAACCCTAACCCTAACCCTAACCCTAACCCTAACCCTAACCCTAACCCTAACCCTAACCCTAACCCTAACCCTAACCCTAACCCTAACCCTAACCCTAACCCTAACCCTAACCCTAACCCTAACCCTAACCCTAACCCTAACCCTAACCCTAACCCTAACCCTAACCCTAACCCTAACCCTAACCCTAACCCTAACCCTAACCCTAACCCTAACCCTAACCCTAACCCTAACCCTAACCCTAACCCTAACCCTAACCCTAACCCTAACCCTAACCCTAACCCTAACCCTAACCCTAACCCTAACCCTAACCCTAACCCTAACCCTAACCCTAACCCTAACCCTAACCCTAACCCTAACCCTAACCCTAACCCTAACCCTAACCCTAACCCTAACCCTAACCCTAACCCTAACCCTAACCCTAACCCTAACCCTAACCCTAACCCTAACCCTAACCCTAACCCTAACCCTAACCCTAACCCTAACCCTAACCCTAACCCTAACCCTAACCCTAACCCTAACCCTAACCCTAACCCTAACCCTAACCCTAACCCTAACCCTAACCCTAACCCTAACCCTAACCCTAACCCTAACCCTAACCCTAACCCTAACCCTAACCCTAACCCTAACCCTAACCCTAACCCTAACCCTAACCCTAACCCTAACCCTAACCCTAACCCTAACCCTAACCCTAACCCTAACCCTAACCCTAACCCTAACCCTAACCCTAACCCTAACCCTAACCCTAACCCTAACCCTAACCCTAACCCTAACCCTAACCCTAACCCTAACCCTAACCCTAACCCTAACCCTAACCCTAACCCTAACCCTAACCCTAACCCTAACCCTAACCCTAACCCTAACCCTAACCCTAACCCTAACCCTAACCCTAACCCTAACCCTAACCCTAACCCTAACCCTAACCCTAACCCTAACCCTAACCCTAACCCTAACCCTAACCCTAACCCTAACCCTAACCCTAACCCTAACCCTAACCCTAACCCTAACCCTAACCCTAACCCTAACCCTAACCCTAACCCTAACCCTAACCCTAACCCTAACCCTAACCCTAACCCTAACCCTAACCCTAACCCTAACCCTAACCCTAACCCTAACCCTAACCCTAACCCTAACCCTAACCCTAACCCTAACCCTAACCCTAACCCTAACCCTAACCCTAACCCTAACCCTAACCCTAACCCTAACCCTAACCCTAACCCTAACCCTAACCCTAACCCTAACCCTAACCCTAACCCTAACCCTAACCCTAACCCTAACCCTAACCCTAACCCTAACCCTAACCCTAACCCTAACCCTAACCCTAACCCTAACCCTAACCCTAACCCTAACCCTAACCCTAACCCTAACCCTAACCCTAACCCTAACCCTAACCCTAACCCTAACCCTAACCCTAACCCTAACCCTAACCCTAACCCTAACCCTAACCCTAACCCTAACCCTAACCCTAACCCTAACCCTAACCCTAACCCTAACCCTAACCCTAACCCTAACCCTAACCCTAACCCTAACCCTAACCCTAACCCTAACCCTAACCCTAACCCTAACCCTAACCCTAACCCTAACCCTAACCCTAACCCTAACCCTAACCCTAACCCTAACCCTAACCCTAACCCTAACCCTAACCCTAACCCTAACCCTAACCCTAACCCTAACCCTAACCCTAACCCTAACCCTAACCCTAACCCTAACCCTAACCCTAACCCTAACCCTAACCCTAACCCTAACCCTAACCCTAACCCTAACCCTAACCCTAACCCTAACCCTAACCCTAACCCTAACCCTAACCCTAACCCTAACCCTAACCCTAACCCTAACCCTAACCCTAACCCTAACCCTAACCCTAACCCTAACCCTAACCCTAACCCTAACCCTAACCCTAACCCTAACCCTAACCCTAACCCTAACCCTAACCCTAACCCTAACCCTAACCCTAACCCTAACCCTAACCCTAACCCTAACCCTAACCCTAACCCTAACCCTAACCCTAACCCTAACCCTAACCCTAACCCTAACCCTAACCCTAACCCTAACCCTAACCCTAACCCTAACCCTAACCCTAACCCTAACCCTAACCCTAACCCTAACCCTAACCCTAACCCTAACCCTAACCCTAACCCTAACCCTAACCCTAACCCTAACCCTAACCCTAACCCTAACCCTAACCCTAACCCTAACCCTAACCCTAACCCTAACCCTAACCCTAACCCTAACCCTAACCCTAACCCTAACCCTAACCCTAACCCTAACCCTAACCCTAACCCTAACCCTAACCCTAACCCTAACCCTAACCCTAACCCTAACCCTAACCCTAACCCTAACCCTAACCCTAACCCTAACCCTAACCCTAACCCTAACCCTAACCCTAACCCTAACCCTAACCCTAACCCTAACCCTAACCCTAACCCTAACCCTAACCCTAACCCTAACCCTAACCCTAACCCTAACCCTAACCCTAACCCTAACCCTAACCCTAACCCTAACCCTAACCCTAACCCTAACCCTAACCCTAACCCTAACCCTAACCCTAACCCTAACCCTAACCCTAACCCTAACCCTAACCCTAACCCCTAACCCTAACCCTAACCCTAACCCTAACCCTAACCCTAACCCTAACCCTAACCCTAACCCTAACCCTAACCCTAACCCTAACCCTAACCCTAACCCTAACCCTAACCCTAACCCTAACCCTAACCCTAACCCTAACCCTAACCCTAACCCTAACCCTAACCCTAACCCTAACCCTAACCCTAACCCTAACCCTAACCCTAACCCTAACCCTAACCCTAACCCTAACCCTAACCCTAACCCTAACCCTAACCCTAACCCTAACCCTAACCCTAACCCTAACCCTAACCCTAACCCTAACCCTAACCCTAACCCTAACCCTAACCCTAACCCTAACCCTAACCCTAACCCTAACCCTAACCCTAACCCTAACCCTAACCCTAACCCTAACCCTAACCCTAACCCTAACCCTAACCCTAACCCTAACCCTAACCCTAACCCTAACCCTAACCCTAACCCTAACCCTAACCCTAACCCAACCCTAACCCTAACCCTAACCCTAACCCTAACCCTAACCCTAACCCTAACCCTAACCCTAACCCTAACCCTAACCCTAACCCTAACCCTAACCCTAACCCTAACCCTAACCCTAACCCTAACCCTAACCCTAACCCTAACCCTAACCCTAACCCTAACCCTAACCCTAACCCTAACCCTAACCCTAACCCTAACCCTAACCCTAACCCTAACCCTAACCCTAACCCTAACCCTAACCCTAACCCTAACCCTAACCCTAACCCTAACCCTAACCCTAACCCTAACCCTAACCCTAACCCTAACCCTAACCCTAACCCTAACCCTAACCCTAACCCTAACCCTAACCCTAACCCTAACCCTAACCCTAACCCTAACCCTAACCCTAACCCTAACCCTAACCCTAACCCTAACCCTAACCCTAACCCTAACCCTAACCCTAACCCTAACCCTAACCCTAACCCTAACCCTAACCCTAACCCTAACCCTAACCCTAACCCTAACCCTAACCCTAACCCTAACCCTAACCCTAACCCTAACCCTAACCCTAACCCTAACCCTAACCCTAACCCTAACCCTAACCCTAACCCTAACCCTAACCCTAACCCTAACCCTAACCCTAACCCTAACCCTAACCCTAACCCTAACCCTAACCCTAACCCTAACCCTAACCCTAACCCTAACCCTAACCCTAACCCTAACCCTAACCCTAACCCTAACCCTAACCCTAACCCTAACCCTAACCCTAACCCTAACCCTAACCCTAACCCTAACCCTAACCCTAACCCTAACCCTAACCCTAACCCTAACCCTAACCCTAACCCTAACCCTAACCCTAACCCTAACCCTAACCCTAACCCTAACCCTAACCCTAACCCTAACCCTAACCCTAACCCTAACCCTAACCCTAACCCTAACCCTAACCCTAACCCTAACCCTAACCCTAACCCTAACCCTAACCCTAACCCTAACCCTAACCCTAACCCTAACCCTAACCCTAACCCTAACCCTAACCCTAACCCTAACCCTAACCCTAACCCTAACCCTAACCCTAACCCTAACCCTAACCCTAACCCTAACCCTAACCCTAACCCTAACCCTAACCCTAACCCTAACCCTAACCCTAACCCTAACCCTAACCCTAACCCTAACCCTAACCCTAACCCTAACCCTAACCCTAACCCTAACCCTAACCCTAACCCTAACCCTAACCCTAACCCTAACCCTAACCCTAACCCTAACCCTAACCCTAACCCTAACCCTAACCCTAACCCTAACCCTAACCCTAACCCTAACCCTAACCCTAACCCTAACCCTAACCCTAACCCTAACCCTAACCCTAACCCTAACCCTAACCCTAACCCTAACCCTAACCCTAACCCTAACCCTAACCCTAACCCTAACCCTAACCCTAACCCTAACCCTAACCCTAACCCTAACCCTAACCCTAACCCTAACCCTAACCCTAACCCTAACCCTAACCCTAACCCTAACCCTAACCCTAACCCTAACCCTAACCCTAACCCTAACCCTAACCCTAACCCTAACCCTAACCCTAACCCTAACCCTAACCCTAACCCTAACCCTAACCCTAACCCTAACCCTAACCCTAACCCTAACCCTAACCCTAACCCTAACCCTAACCCTAACCCTAACCCTAACCCTAACCCTAACCCTAACCCTAACCCTAACCCTAACCCTAACCCTAACCCTAACCCTAACCCTAACCCTAACCCTAACCCTAACCCTAACCCTAACCCTAACCCTAACCCTAACCCTAACCCTAACCCTAACCCTAACCCTAACCCTAACCCTAACCCTAACCCTAACCCTAACCCTAACCCTAACCCTAACCCTAACCCTAACCCTAACCCTAACCCTAACCCTAACCCTAACCCTAACCCTAACCCTAACCCTAACCCTAACCCTAACCCTAACCCTAACCCTAACCCTAACCCTAACCCTAACCCTAACCCTAACCCTAACCCTAACCCTAACCCTAACCCTAACCCTAACCCTAACCCTAACCCTAACCCTAACCCTAACCCTAACCCTAACCCTAACCCTAACCCTAACCCTAACCCTAACCCTAACCCTAACCCTAACCCTAACCCTAACCCTAACCCTAACCCTAACCCTAACCCTAACCCTAACCCTAACCCTAACCCTAACCCTAACCCTAACCCTAACCCTAACCCTAACCCTAACCCTAACCCTAACCCTAACCCTAACCCTAACCCTAACCCTAACCCTAACCCTAACCCTAACCCTAACCCTAACCCTAACCCTAACCCTAACCCTAACCCTAACCCTAACCCTAACCCTAACCCTAACCCTAACCCTAACCCTAACCCTAACCCTAACCCTAACCCTAACCCTAACCCTAACCCTAACCCTAACCCTAACCCTAACCCTAACCCTAACCCTAACCCTAACCCTAACCCTAACCCTAACCCTAACCCTAACCCTAACCCTAACCCTAACCCTAACCCTAACCCTAACCCTAACCCTAACCCTAACCCTAACCCTAACCCTAACCCTAACCCTAACCCTAACCCTAACCCTAACCCTAACCCTAACCCTAACCCTAACCCTAACCCTAACCCTAACCCTAACCCTAACCCTAACCCTAACCCTAACCCTAACCCTAACCCTAACCCTAACCCTAACCCTAACCCTAACCCTAACCCTAACCCTAACCCTAACCCTAACCCTAACCCTAACCCTAACCCTAACCCTAACCCTAACCCTAACCCTAACCCTAACCCTAACCCTAACCCTAACCCTAACCCTAACCCTAACCCTAACCCTAACCCTAACCCTAACCCTAACCCTAACCCTAACCCTAACCCTAACCCTAACCCTAACCCTAACCCTAACCCTAACCCTAACCCTAACCCTAACCCTAACCCTAACCCTAACCCTAACCCTAACCCTAACCCTAACCCTAACCCTAACCCTAACCCTAACCCTAACCCTAACCCTAACCCTAACCCTAACCCTAACCCTAACCCTAACCCTAACCCTAACCCTAACCCTAACCCTAACCCTAACCCTAACCCTAACCCTAACCCTAACCCTAACCCTAACCCTAACCCTAACCCTAACCCTAACCCTAACCCTAACCCTAACCCTAACCCTAACCCTAACCCTAACCCTAACCCTAACCCTAACCCTAACCCTAACCCTAACCCTAACCCTAACCCTAACCCTAACCCTAACCCTAACCCTAACCCTAACCCTAACCCTAACCCTAACCCTAACCCTAACCCTAACCCTAACCCTAACCCTAACCCTAACCCTAACCCTAACCCTAACCCTAACCCTAACCCTAACCCTAACCCTAACCCTAACCCTAACCCTAACCCTAACCCTAACCCTAACCCTAACCCTAACCCTAACCCTAACCCTAACCCTAACCCTAACCCTAACCCTAACCCTAACCCTAACCCTAACCCTAACCCTAACCCTAACCCTAACCCTAACCCTAACCCTAACCCTAACCCTAACCCTAACCCTAACCCTAACCCTAACCCTAACCCTAACCCTAACCCTAACCCTAACCCTAACCCTAACCCTAACCCTAACCCTAACCCTAACCCTAACCCTAACCCTAACCCTAACCCTAACCCTAACCCTAACCCTAACCCTAACCCTAACCCTAACCCTAACCCTAACCCTAACCCTAACCCTAACCCTAACCCTAACCCTAACCCTAACCCTAACCCTAACCCTAACCCTAACCCTAACCCTAACCCTAACCCTAACCCTAACCCTAACCCTAACCCTAACCCTAACCCTAACCCTAACCCTAACCCTAACCCTAACCCTAACCCTAACCCTAACCCTAACCCTAACCCTAACCCTAACCCTAACCCTAACCCTAACCCTAACCCTAACCCTAACCCTAACCCTAACCCTAACCCTAACCCTAACCCTAACCCTAACCCTAACCCTAACCCTAACCCTAACCCTAACCCTAACCCTAACCCTAACCCTAACCCTAACCCTAACCCTAACCCTAACCCTAACCCTAACCCTAACCCTAACCCTAACCCTAACCCTAACCCTAACCCTAACCCTAACCCTAACCCTAACCCTAACCCTAACCCTAACCCTAACCCTAACCCTAACCCTAACCCTAACCCTAACCCTAACCCTAACCCTAACCCTAACCCTAACCCTAACCCTAACCCTAACCCTAACCCTAACCCTAACCCTAACCCTAACCCTAACCCTAACCCTAACCCTAACCCTAACCCTAACCCTAACCCTAACCCTAACCCTAACCCTAACCCTAACCCTAACCCTAACCCTAACCCTAACCCTAACCCTAACCCTAACCCTAACCCTAACCCTAACCCTAACCCTAACCCTAACCCTAACCCTAACCCTAACCCTAACCCTAACCCTAACCCTAACCCTAACCCTAACCCTAACCCTAACCCTAACCCTAACCCTAACCCTAACCCTAACCCTAACCCTAACCCTAACCCTAACCCTAACCCTAACCCTAACCCTAACCCTAACCCTAACCCTAACCCTAACCCTAACCCTAACCCTAACCCTAACCCTAACCCTAACCCTAACCCTAACCCTAACCCTAACCCTAACCCTAACCCTAACCCTAACCCTAACCCTAACCCTAACCCTAACCCTAACCCTAACCCTAACCCTAACCCTAACCCTAACCCTAACCCTAACCCTAACCCTAACCCTAACCCTAACCCTAACCCTAACCCTAACCCTAACCCTAACCCTAACCCTAACCCTAACCCTAACCCTAACCCTAACCCTAACCCTAACCCTAACCCTAACCCTAACCCTAACCCTAACCCTAACCCTAACCCTAACCCTAACCCTAACCCTAACCCTAACCCTAACCCTAACCCTAACCCTAACCCTAACCCTAACCCTAACCCTAACCCTAACCCTAACCCTAACCCTAACCCTAACCCTAACCCTAACCCTAACCCTAACCCTAACCCTAACCCTAACCCTAACCCTAACCCTAACCCTAACCCTAACCCTAACCCTAACCCTAACCCTAACCCTAACCCTAACCCTAACCCTAACCCTAACCCTAACCCTAACCCTAACCCTAACCCTAACCCTAACCCTAACCCTAACCCTAACCCTAACCCTAACCCTAACCCTAACCCTAACCCTAACCCTAACCCTAACCCTAACCCTAACCCTAACCCTAACCCTAACCCTAACCCTAACCCTAACCCTAACCCTAACCCTAACCCTAACCCTAACCCTAACCCTAACCCTAACCCTAACCCTAACCCTAACCCTAACCCTAACCCTAACCCTAACCCTAACCCTAACCCTAACCCTAACCCTAACCCTAACCCTAACCCTAACCCTAACCCTAACCCTAACCCTAACCCTAACCCTAACCCTAACCCTAACCCTAACCCTAACCCTAACCCTAACCCTAACCCTAACCCTAACCCTAACCCTAACCCTAACCCTAACCCTAACCCTAACCCTAACCCTAACCCTAACCCTAACCCTAACCCTAACCCTAACCCTAACCCTAACCCTAACCCTAACCCTAACCCTAACCCTAACCCTAACCCTAACCCTAACCCTAACCCTAACCCTAACCCTAACCCTAACCCTAACCCTAACCCTAACCCTAACCCTAACCCTAACCCTAACCCTAACCCTAACCCTAACCCTAACCCTAACCCTAACCCTAACCCTAACCCTAACCCTAACCCTAACCCTAACCCTAACCCTAACCCTAACCCTAACCCTAACCCTAACCCTAACCCTAACCCTAACCCTAACCCTAACCCTAACCCTAACCCTAACCCTAACCCTAACCCTAACCCTAACCCTAACCCTAACCCTAACCCTAACCCTAACCCTAACCCTAACCCTAACCCTAACCCTAACCCTAACCCTAACCCTAACCCTAACCCTAACCCTAACCCTAACCCTAACCCTAACCCTAACCCTAACCCTAACCCTAACCCTAACCCTAACCCTAACCCTAACCCTAACCCTAACCCTAACCCTAACCCTAACCCTAACCCTAACCCTAACCCTAACCCTAACCCTAACCCTAACCCTAACCCTAACCCTAACCCTAACCCTAACCCTAACCCTAACCCTAACCCTAACCCTAACCCTAACCCTAACCCTAACCCTAACCCTAACCCTAACCCTAACCCTAACCCTAACCCTAACCCTAACCCTAACCCTAACCCTAACCCTAACCCTAACCCTAACCCTAACCCTAACCCTAACCCTAACCCTAACCCTAACCCTAACCCTAACCCTAACCCTAACCCTAACCCTAACCCTAACCCTAACCCTAACCCTAACCCTAACCCTAACCCTAACCCTAACCCTAACCCTAACCCTAACCCTAACCCTAACCCTAACCCTAACCCTAACCCTAACCCTAACCCTAACCCTAACCCTAACCCTAACCCTAACCCTAACCCTAACCCTAACCCTAACCCTAACCCTAACCCTAACCCTAACCCTAACCCTAACCCTAACCCTAACCCTAACCCTAACCCTAACCCTAACCCTAACCCTAACCCTAACCCTAACCCTAACCCTAACCCTAACCCTAACCCTAACCCTAACCCTAACCCTAACCCTAACCCTAACCCTAACCCTAACCCTAACCCTAACCCTAACCCTAACCCTAACCCTAACCCTAACCCTAACCCTAACCCTAACCCTAACCCTAACCCTAACCCTAACCCTAACCCTAACCCTAACCCTAACCCTAACCCTAACCCTAACCCTAACCCTAACCCTAACCCTAACCCTAACCCTAACCCTAACCCTAACCCTAACCCTAACCCTAACCCTAACCCTAACCCTAACCCTAACCCTAACCCTAACCCTAACCCTAACCCTAACCCTAACCCTAACCCTAACCCTAACCCTAACCCTAACCCTAACCCTAACCCTAACCCTAACCCTAACCCTAACCCTAACCCTAACCCTAACCCTAACCCTAACCCTAACCCTAACCCTAACCCTAACCCTAACCCTAACCCTAACCCTAACCCTAACCCTAACCCTAACCCTAACCCTAACCCTAACCCTAACCCTAACCCTAACCCTAACCCTAACCCTAACCCTAACCCTAACCCTAACCCTAACCCTAACCCTAACCCTAACCCTAACCCTAACCCTAACCCTAACCCTAACCCTAACCCTAACCCTAACCCTAACCCTAACCCTAACCCTAACCCTAACCCTAACCCTAACCCTAACCCTAACCCTAACCCTAACCCTAACCCTAACCCTAACCCTAACCCTAACCCTAACCCTAACCCTAACCCTAACCCTAACCCTAACCCTAACCCTAACCCTAACCCTAACCCTAACCCTAACCCTAACCCTAACCCTAACCCTAACCCTAACCCTAACCCTAACCCTAACCCTAACCCTAACCCTAACCCTAACCCTAACCCTAACCCTAACCCTAACCCTAACCCTAACCCTAACCCTAACCCTAACCCTAACCCTAACCCTAACCCTAACCCTAACCCTAACCCTAACCCTAACCCTAACCCTAACCCTAACCCTAACCCTAACCCTAACCCTAACCCTAACCCTAACCCTAACCCTAACCCTAACCCTAACCCTAACCCTAACCCTAACCCTAACCCTAACCCTAACCCTAACCCTAACCCTAACCCTAACCCTAACCCTAACCCTAACCCTAACCCTAACCCTAACCCTAACCCTAACCCTAACCCTAACCCTAACCCTAACCCTAACCCTAACCCTAACCCTAACCCTAACCCTAACCCTAACCCTAACCCTAACCCTAACCCTAACCCTAACCCTAACCCTAACCCTAACCCTAACCCTAACCCTAACCCTAACCCTAACCCTAACCCTAACCCTAACCCTAACCCTAACCCTAACCCTAACCCTAACCCTAACCCTAACCCTAACCCTAACCCTAACCCTAACCCTAACCCTAACCCTAACCCTAACCCTAACCCTAACCCTAACCCTAACCCTAACCCTAACCCTAACCCTAACCCTAACCCTAACCCTAACCCTAACCCTAACCCTAACCCTAACCCTAACCCTAACCCTAACCCTAACCCTAACCCTAACCCTAACCCTAACCCTAACCCTAACCCTAACCCTAACCCTAACCCTAACCCTAACCCTAACCCTAACCCTAACCCTAACCCTAACCCTAACCCTAACCCTAACCCTAACCCTAACCCTAACCCTAACCCTAACCCTAACCCTAACCCTAACCCTAACCCTAACCCTAACCCTAACCCTAACCCTAACCCTAACCCTAACCCTAACCCTAACCCTAACCCTAACCCTAACCCTAACCCTAACCCTAACCCTAACCCTAACCCTAACCCTAACCCTAACCCTAACCCTAACCCTAACCCTAACCCTAACCCTAACCCTAACCCTAACCCTAACCCTAACCCTAACCCTAACCCTAACCCTAACCCTAACCCTAACCCTAACCCTAACCCTAACCCTAACCCTAACCCTAACCCTAACCCTAACCCTAACCCTAACCCTAACCCTAACCCTAACCCTAACCCTAACCCTAACCCTAACCCTAACCCTAACCCTAACCCTAACCCTAACCCTAACCCTAACCCTAACCCTAACCCTAACCCTAACCCTAACCCTAACCCTAACCCTAACCCTAACCCTAACCCTAACCCTAACCCTAACCCTAACCCTAACCCTAACCCTAACCCTAACCCTAACCCTAACCCTAACCCTAACCCTAACCCTAACCCTAACCCTAACCCTAACCCTAACCCTAACCCTAACCCTAACCCTAACCCTAACCCTAACCCTAACCCTAACCCTAACCCTAACCCTAACCCTAACCCTAACCCTAACCCTAACCCTAACCCTAACCCTAACCCTAACCCTAACCCTAACCCTAACCCTAACCCTAACCCTAACCCTAACCCTAACCCTAACCCTAACCCTAACCCTAACCCTAACCCTAACCCTAACCCTAACCCTAACCCTAACCCTAACCCTAACCCTAACCCTAACCCTAACCCTAACCCTAACCCTAACCCTAACCCTAACCCTAACCCTAACCCTAACCCTAACCCTAACCCTAACCCTAACCCTAACCCTAACCCTAACCCTAACCCTAACCCTAACCCTAACCCTAACCCTAACCCTAACCCTAACCCTAACCCTAACCCTAACCCTAACCCTAACCCTAACCCTAACCCTAACCCTAACCCTAACCCTAACCCTAACCCTAACCCTAACCCTAACCCTAACCCTAACCCTAACCCTAACCCTAACCCTAACCCTAACCCTAACCCTAACCCTAACCCTAACCCTAACCCTAACCCTAACCCTAACCCTAACCCTAACCCTAACCCTAACCCTAACCCTAACCCTAACCCTAACCCTAACCCTAACCCTAACCCTAACCCTAACCCTAACCCTAACCCTAACCCTAACCCTAACCCTAACCCTAACCCTAACCCTAACCCTAACCCTAACCCTAACCCTAACCCTAACCCTAACCCTAACCCTAACCCTAACCCTAACCCTAACCCTAACCCTAACCCTAACCCTAACCCTAACCCTAACCCTAACCCTAACCCTAACCCTAACCCTAACCCTAACCCTAACCCTAACCCTAACCCTAACCCTAACCCTAACCCTAACCCTAACCCTAACCCTAACCCTAACCCTAACCCTAACCCTAACCCTAACCCTAACCCTAACCCTAACCCTAACCCTAACCCTAACCCTAACCCTAACCCTAACCCTAACCCTAACCCTAACCCTAACCCTAACCCTAACCCTAACCCTAACCCTAACCCTAACCCTAACCCTAACCCTAACCCTAACCCTAACCCTAACCCTAACCCTAACCCTAACCCTAACCCTAACCCTAACCCTAACCCTAACCCTAACCCTAACCCTAACCCTAACCCTAACCCTAACCCTAACCCTAACCCTAACCCTAACCCTAACCCTAACCCTAACCCTAACCCTAACCCTAACCCTAACCCTAACCCTAACCCTAACCCTAACCCTAACCCTAACCCTAACCCTAACCCTAACCCTAACCCTAACCCTAACCCTAACCCTAACCCTAACCCTAACCCTAACCCTAACCCTAACCCTAACCCTAACCCTAACCCTAACCCTAACCCTAACCCTAACCCTAACCCTAACCCTAACCCTAACCCTAACCCTAACCCTAACCCTAACCCTAACCCTAACCCTAACCCTAACCCTAACCCTAACCCTAACCCTAACCCTAACCCTAACCCTAACCCTAACCCTAACCCTAACCCTAACCCTAACCCTAACCCTAACCCTAACCCTAACCCTAACCCTAACCCTAACCCTAACCCTAACCCTAACCCTAACCCTAACCCTAACCCTAACCCTAACCCTAACCCTAACCCTAACCCTAACCCTAACCCTAACCCTAACCCTAACCCTAACCCTAACCCTAACCCTAACCCTAACCCTAACCCTAACCCTAACCCTAACCCTAACCCTAACCCTAACCCTAACCCTAACCCTAACCCTAACCCTAACCCTAACCCTAACCCTAACCCTAACCCTAACCCTAACCCTAACCCTAACCCTAACCCTAACCCTAACCCTAACCCTAACCCTAACCCTAACCCTAACCCTAACCCTAACCCTAACCCTAACCCTAACCCTAGCCCTAGCCCTAGCCCTAGCCCTAGCCCTAGCCCTAGCCCTAGCCCTAGCCCTAGCCCTAGCCCTAGCCCTAGCCCTAGCCCTAGCCCTAGCCCTAGCCCTAACCCTCGCCCTAGCCCTAACCCTCGCCCTAACCCTAGCCCTCGCCCTAACCCTAGCCCTAGACCTAACCCTAGCCCTCGCCCTAACCCTCGCCCTCGCCCTCGCCCTCGCCCTCGCCCTCGCCCGCGCCCTAACCCTAGCCCTCGGCCTCACCCTCGCCCTCACCCTCGCCCTCGCCCTCGCCCTCGCCCTCGCCCTCGCCCTCGCCCTCGCCCTCGCCCTCACACTCACCCTCACCCACTGGAAACCTCCGTGATTGAATAGGACAGTAAATGTATTAAGAATCTATTTACGTGTTCTTGAATGGCGTTGTCCAACCACAGCAGGTCCAGGGGTTCCCAAAGGTGTGTACGGAGTTCGCGAAGAAGGGATGACACTAAGACAGTGTTCAGTTGATCAGCAGCCTAGCCAGGATCTCCAGCCAAGTTCTTCTCTCGATCTCCAGAGAAGTTCTGTTCTTTATTGTCTTTTTACATCCGTATTTATACCAGTAGATTTTAATCCTGTCAATTTCTATTACAAAGGTTAGGGCGTTTCTTATCTCCATTCCAGGGAGTAAAGATTATATAGCTTAAGCATGATTGTTTGTAGTTAAAGTGATTAACTACCCCCCTGCACTTAGTTAAGGAGTTTCATCCCCTCCCTGACGCCAGGGAAAATCCTTTCCTGGGGAAACAACCTTTCTTGGAGAGGTGACCACGGTTAAAACAAACAGCGCTAAGGAGAGCAAACATATTAAGAACACTATGCTATATACGCCAGGTCCCTTGAAACATATCCTATGCAGATGTTTCTTTCCTGCAGTGACTGTGTCAAGCAGCAAGGATGGACCGGATGCCAGCACTTGAAGTGATTCTGACACGTTCTTAATCATTTCTGGGAACTCTCATTGTGTATTTTAATATTTTTACCACAATTAGACAGTTTGCTTAAAGTGTTTACTGGAACCGCCACCATTTTAACTGATTCACACATAGAAACGCCAAAGCCAATCTTGCTAAATTGTAAACATAAACACTATTCTCCTCATTCCAAGGCTTTAGACACCAATTCTGAGCTCTGTAAACATAAACTTTTGATATTTCAAAGCACAGTCCCGTGAAAACGCCACGCGAAGTACCCGGAGTTGTAAATATTACCAGTATTTTCGTCATTTCACAGCTTTCCACGGGAAACCTCTGTGATTGAATTCGACAGTAAATGTAGTAAGAATCTATTTATGTGTACTTGAGGTGTTTATTACACGTTCCTAATTATTTCTAGGAACTCTCGTTGTGTGTTTTAACAGTTTTTCCAAAATTAAACAGTTTGCTTAGAACTGTTTACTGGAACCACCACCATTTTAACTGATTCTCACAAAAAAAAACGCCAAAGCCAATCCTCCTAAATTCTAAACATAAAAACAATTCTCGTGATTCCAAGGCTTTAGACACCAATTCTGGGCTCTGTAAACATGAACTCATAATAATTGTAAGCGCAGACCCGTGAAAACGCCACCCGAAGTACCCGTACTTGTAAACATTACCAGTATTTTCGTCATTTCACAGCTTTCCACTCGAAACCTCCGTGATTGAATTCGACAGTAAATGTAGTAAGAATCTATTTACGTGTACTTGAGGTGTTTATTACACGTTCTTAATCATTTCTGGGAACTCTCATTGTGTATTTTAACAGTTTTACCACAATTACACAGTTTGCTTACAAGTATTTACTGGAACTGCCACCATTTTAACTGATTCACACAAAAAAAACGCCAAAGCCAATCCTCCTAAATTGTAAACATAAAAACTATTCTCGTGATTCCAAGGCTTTAGACACCAATTCTGAGCTCTGTAAACATGAACTCTTAATAATTGAAAGCACAGTCCCGTGAAAACGCCACACAAAGTACCCGGACTTGTAAACATTACCAGAATTACGGCATTTCACAGCTTTCCACTCGAAACCTCCGTGATTGAATTCGACAGTAAATGTAGTAAGAATCTATTTACAGGTCCTTGAGGTGTTTATTAAACGTTCTTAATCATTTCTGGTAACTCTCATTGTGAATTTTAACAGTTTTACCACAATTAGACAGTTTGCTTAGAAGTAGTTCCTGGAACCGCCACCATTTTAACTGATTCACACAAAAAAGCGCCGAAGCCAATCCTCCTAAATTGTAAACATAAACAATATTCTCCTCATTCCAAGGCTTTAGACACCAATTCTGAGCTCTGTAAACATGAACTCTTAATATTTGAAAGCAAAGTCCCGTGAAAACGCCACCAGAAGTACCCGGAGTTGTAAATATAACCAGTATTTTCGTCATTTCACAGCTTTCCAAGGGAAACCTCCGTGATTGAATTCGACAGTAAATGTAGTAAGAATCTATTTACGTGTACTTGAGGTGTTTATTACACGTTCTTAATCATTTCTGGGAACTATCATTGTGTATTTTAACAGTTTTACCACAATTAGACAGTTTGCTTAGAAGTATTTACTGGAACCGCCACCATTTTAACTGATTCGCACAAAAAACACGCCAAAGCCAATCCTCCTAAATTGTAAACATAAACAATATTCTCCTCATTCCAAGGCTTTAGACACCAATTCTGAGCTCTGTAAACATGAACTCTTAATATTTGAAAGCAAAGTCCCGTGAAAACGCCACCCGAAGTACACGGAGTTGTAAATATAACCAGTATTTTCGTCATTTCACAGCTTTCCAAGGGAAACCTCCGTGATTGAATTCGACAGTAAATGTAGTAAGAATCTATTTACGTGTACTTGAGGTGTTTATTACACGTTCTTAATCATTTCTGGGAACTATCATTGTGTATGTTAATAGTTTTACCACAATTAGACAGTTTGCTTAGAACTGTTTACTGGAACCGCCACCATTTTAACTGATTCACACAAAAAAAACGCCAAAGCCAATCCTCCTAAATTGTAAACATAAAAACTATTCTCGTCATTCCAAGGCTTTAGACACCAATTCTGAGCTCTGTAAACATGAACTCTTAATATTTGAAAGCAAAGTCCCGTGAAAACGCCACCCGAAGTACCCGGAGTTGTAAATATAACCAGTATTTTCGTCATTTCACAGCTCTCCAAAGGAAACCTCCGTGATTGAATTCGACAGTAAATGTAGTAAGAATCTATTTACGTGTACTTGAGGTGTTTATTACACGTTCTTAATCATTTCTGGTAACTCTCATTGTGTATTTTAACAGTTTTACCACAATTAGACAGTTTGCTTAGAAGTATTTACTGGAACCGCCACCATTTTAACTGATTCACACAAAAAACACGCCAAAGCCAATCCTCCTAAATTGTAAACATAAAAACTATTCTCGTCATTCCAAGGCTTTAGACACCAATTCTGAGCTCTGTAAACATGAACTCTTAATAATTGAAAGCACAGTCCCGTGAAAACGCCACACAAAGTACCCGGACTTGTAAACATTACCAGAATTACGGCATTTCACAGCTTTCCACTCGAAACCTCCGTGATTGAATTCAACAGTAAATGTAGTAAGAATCTATTTACAGGTCCTTGAGGTGTTTATTAAACGTTCTTAATCATTTCTGGTAACTCTCATTGTGTATTTTAACAGTTTTACCACAATTAGACAGTTTGCTTAGAAGTAGTTCCTGGAACCGCCACCATTTTAACTGATTCACACAAAAAAGCGCCGAAGCCAATCCTCCTAAATTGTAAACATAAACAATATTCTCCTCATTCCAAGGCTTTAGACACCAATTCTGAGCTCTGTAAACATGAACTCTTAATATTTGAAAGCAAAGTCCCGTGAAAACGCCACCAGAAGTACCCGGAGTTGTAAATATAACCAGTATTTTCGTCATTTCACAGCTTTCCAAGGGAAACCTCCGTGATTGAATTCGACAGTAAATGTAGTAAGAATCTATTTACGTGTACTTGAGGTGTTTATTACACGTTCTTAATCATTTCAGGGAACTATCATTGTGTATTTTAACAGTTTTACCACAATTAGACAGTTTGCTTAGAAGTATTTACTGGAACCGCCACCATTTTAACTGATTCGCACAAAAAAACACGCCAAAGCCAATCCTCCTAAAGTGTAAACATAAACAATATTCTCCTCATTCCAAGGCTTTAGACACCAATTCTGAGCTCTGTAAACATGAACTCTTAATATTTGAAAGCAAAGTCCCGTGAAAACGCCACCCGAAGTACACGGAGTTGTAAATATAACCAGTATTTTCGTCATTTCACAGCTTTCCAAGGGAAACCTCCGTGATTGAATTCGACAGTAAATGTAGTAAGAATCTATTTACGTGTACTTGAGGTGTTTATTACACGTTCTTAATCATTTCTGGGAACTATCATTGTGTATGTTAATAGTTTTACCACAATTAGACAGTTTGCTTAGAACTGTTTACTGGAACCGCCACCATTTTAACTGATTCACACAAAAAAAACGCCAAAGCCAATCCTCCTAAATTGTAAACATAAAAACTATTCTCGTCATTCCAAGGCTTTAGACACCAATTCTGAGCTCTGTAAACATGAACTCTTAATATTTGAAAGCAAAGTCCCGTGAAAACGCCACCCGAAGTACCCGGAGTTGTAAATATAACCAGTATTTTCGTCATTTCACAGCTCTCCAAAGGAAACCTCCGTGATTGAATTCGACAGTAAATGTAGTAAGAATCTATTTACGTGTACTTGAGGTGTTTATTACACGTTCTTAATCATTTCTGGTAACTCTCATTGTGTATTTTAACAGTTTTACCACAATTAGACAGTTTGCTTAGAAGTATTTACTGGAACCGCCACCATTTTAACTGATTCACACAAAAAACACGCCAAAGCCAATCCTCCTAAATTGTAAACATAAAAACTATTCTCGTCATTCCAAGGCTTTAGACACCAATTCTGAGCTCTGTAAACGTGAACTCTTAATATTTGAAAGCACAGTCCCGTGAAAACACCACCAGAAGTACCCGGACTTGTAAACATTACCAGAATTACATCATTTCACAGCTTTCCACTCGAAACCTCCGTGATTAAATTCGACAGTAAATGTAGTTAGAATCTATTTACGTGTACTTGAGGTGTTTATTACACGTTCTTAATCATTTCTGGTAACTCTCATTGTGTATTTTAACAGTTTTACCACAATTAGACAGTTTGCTTAGAAGTATTTACTGGAACCGCCACCATTTTAACTGATTCACACAAAAAACACGCCAAAGCCAATCCTCCTAAATTGTAAACATAAACAATATTCTCGTCATTCCAAGGCTTTAGACACCAATTCTGAGCTCTGTAAACATGAACTCTTAATATTTGAAAGCACAGTCCCGTGAAAACGCCACCAGAAGTACCCGTACTTGTAAACATTACCAGTATTTTCGTCATTTCACAGCTTTCCACTGGAAACCTCGGTGATTGAATTCGACAGTAAATGAAGTAAGAATCTATTTACGTGTACTTGAGATGTTTATTACACGTTCTTAATCATTTCCGGGAACTCTCATTGTGTATGTTAATAGTTTTACCACAATTAGACAGTTTGCTTAGAACTGTTTACTGGAACCGCCACCATTTTAACTGATTCACACAAAAAAAACGCCAAAGCCAATCCTCCTAAATTGTAAACATAAAAACTATTCTCGTCATTCCAAGGCTTTAGACACCAAATCTGAGCTCTGTAAACATGAACTCTTAATAATTGAAAGCACAGTCCCGTGAAAACGCCACACAAAGTACCCCGACTTGTAAACATTACCAGAATTACGGCATTTCACAGCTTTCCACTCGAAACCTCCGTGATTGAATTCGACAGTAAATGTAGTAAGAATCTATTTACAGGTCCTTGAGGTGTTTATTAAACGTTCTTAATCATTTCTGGGAACTCTCATTGTGTATTTTAACAGTTTTACCACAATTAGACAGTTTGCTTAGAAGTAGTTCCTGGAACCTTCACCATTTTAAATGATAGGCACAAAAAAGCGCCGAAGCCAATCCTCCTAAATTGTAAACATAAACAGTATTCTCCTCATTCCAAGGCTTTAGACACCAATTCTGAGCTCTGTAAACATGAACTCTTAATATTTGAAAGCAAAGTCCCGTGAAAACGCCACCCGAAATACCCGGAGTTGTAAATATAACCAGTATTTTCGACATTTCACAGCTTTCCAAGGGAAACCTCCGTGATTGAATTCGACAGTAAATGTAGTAAGAATCTATTTACGTGTACTTGAGGTGTTCAATACACGTTCTTAATCATTTCTTGGGACTATCATTGTGTATTTTAAGATTTTAACCACAATTAGACAGTTTGCTTAGAAGTATTTACTGTAACCGCCACCATTTTAACTGATTCACACAAAAAAAACGCCAAAGCCAATCCTCCTAAATTGTAAACATATAAACTATTCTCGTCATTCCAAGGCTTTAGACACCAAATCTGAGCTCTGTAAACATGAACTCTTAATAATTGAAAGCACAGTCCCGTGAAAACGCCACCGAAAGTACCCGGACTGGTAAACATTACCAGAATTACGTCATTTCACAGCTTTCCACTCGAAACCTCCGTGATTAAATTCGACAGTAAATGTAGTAAGAATCTATTTACGTGTACTTGAGGTGTTTATTACACGTTCTTAATCATTTCTGGGGACTATCATTGTGTATTTTAAGAGTGTAACCACAATTAGACAGTTTGCTTAGGAGTATTTACTGGAACTGCCACCATTTTAACTGATTCACACAAAGAAACGACAAAGCCAATCCTCCTAAATTGTAAACATAAAAACTATTCTCGTCATTCCAAGGCTTTAGACACCAAATCTGAGCTCTGTAAACATGAACTCTTAATAATTGAAAGCACAGTCCCGTGAAAACGCCACCCAAAGTACCCGGACTTGTAAACATTACCAGAATTACGTCATTTCACAGCTTTCCACTCGAAACCTCCGTGATTAAATTCGACAGTAAATGTAGTTAGAATCTATTTACGTGTACTTGAGGTGTTTATTACACGTTCTTAATCATTTCAGCTAACTCTCATTGTGTATTTTAACAGTTTTACCACAATTAGACAGTTTGCTTAGAAGTATTTACTGGAACCGCCACCATTTTAACTGATTCACACAAAAAAACACGCCAAAGCCAATCCTCCTAAATTGTAAACATAAACAATATTCTCGTCATTCCAAGGCTTTAGACACCAATTCTGAGCTCTGTAAACATGAACTCTTAATATTTGAAAGCACAGTCCCGTGAAAACGCCACCAGAAGTACCCGTACTTGTAAACATTACCAGTATTTTCGTCATTTCACAGCTTTCCACTGGAAACCTCGGTGATTGAATTCGACAGTAAATGAAGTAAGAATCTATTTACGTGTACTTGAGATGTTTATTACACGTTCTTAATCATTTCCGGGAACTCTCATTGTGTATGTTAATAGTTTTACCACAATTAGACAGTTTGCTTAGAACTGTTTACTGGAACCGCCACCATTTTAACTGATTCACACAAAAAAAACGCCAAAGCCAATCCTCCTAAATTGTAAACATAAAAACTATTCTCGTCATTCCAAGGCTTTAGACACCAAATCTGAGCTCTGTAAACATGAACTCTTAATAATTGAAAGCACAGTCCCGTGAAAACGCCACACAAAGTACCCCGACTTGTAAACATTACCAGAATTACGGCATTTCACAGCTTTCCACTCGAAACCTCCGTGATTGAATTCGACAGTAAATGTAGTAAGAATCTATTTACAGGTCCTTGAGGTGTTTATTAAACGTTCTTAATCATTTCTGGGAACTCTCATTGTGTATTTTAACAGTTTTACCACAATTAGACAGTTTGCTTAGAAGTAGTTCCTGGAACCTTCACCATTTTAAATGATAGGCACAAAAAAGCGCCGAAGCCAATCCTCCTAAATTGTAAACATAAACAATATTCTCCTCGTTCCAAGGCTTTAGACACCAAATCTGAGCTCTGTAAACATGAACTCTTAATAATTGAAAGCACAGTCCCGTGAAAACGCCACCGAAAGTACCCGGACTGGTAAACATTACCAGAATTACGTCATTTCACAGCTTTCCACTCGAAACCTCCGTGATTAAATTCGACAGTAAATGTAGTAAGAATCTATTTACGTGTACTTGAGGTGTTTATTACACGTTCTTAATCATTTCTGGTAACTCTCATTGTGTATTTTAACAGTTTTACCACAATTAGACAGTTTGCTTAGAAGTATTTACTGGAACCGCCACCATTTTAACTGATTCACACAAAAAACACGCCAAAGCCAATCCTCCTAAATTGTAAACATAAAAACTATTCTCGTCATTCCAAGGCTTTAGACACCAAATCTGAGCTCAGTAAACATGAACTCTTAATAATTGAAAGCACAGTCCCGTGAAAGCGCCACCCAAAATACCCGGACTTGTAAACATTACCAGAATTACGTCATTTCACAGCTTTCCACTCGAAACTTCCGTGATTGAATTCCACAGTAAATGTAGTAAGAATCTATTTACGTGTACTTGAGGTGTTTATTACACGTTCTTAATCATTTCTGGTAACTCTCATTGTGTATTTTAACAGTTTTACCACAATTAGACAGTTTGCTTAGAAGTATTTACTGGAACCGCCACCATTTTAACTGATTCACACAAAGAAACGACAAAGCCAATCCTCCTAAATTGTAAACATAAAAACTATTCTCGTCATTCCAAGGCTTTAGACACCAATTCTGAGCTCTGTAAACATGAACTCTTAATATTTGAAAGCACAGTCCCGTGAAAACGCCACCAGAAGTACCCGTACTTGTAAACATTACCAGTATTTTCGTCATTTCACAGCTTTCCACTGGAAACCTCCGTGATTGAATTCGAAAGTAAAGGTAGAAAGAATCTATTTACGTGTACTTGAGGTGTTCATTACACGTTCTTAATCATTTCTGGGGACTATCATTGTGTATTTTAAGAGTTTAACCACAATTAGACAGTTTGCTTAGAAGTATTTACTGGAACTGCCACCATTTTAACTGCTTCACACAAAGAAACGACAAAGCCAATCCTCCTAAATTGTAAACATAAAAACTATTCTCGTCATTCCAAGGCTTTAGACACCAAATCTGAGCTCTGTAAACATGAACTCTTAATAATTGAAAGCACAGTCCCGTGAAAACGCCACACAAAGTACCCCGACTTGTAAACATTACCAGAATTACGGCATTTCACAGCTTTCCACTCGAAACCTCCGTGATTGAATTCGACAGTAAATGTAGTAAGAATCTATTTACAGGTCCTTGAGGTGTTTATTAAACGTTCTTAATCATTTCTGGGAACTCTCATTGTGTATTTTAACAGTTTTACCACAATTAGACAGTTTGCTTAGAAGTAGTTCCTGGAACCGTCACCATTTTAAATGATAGGCACAAAAAAGCGCCGAAGCCAATCCTCCTAAATTGTAAACATAAACAATATTCTCCTCATTCCAAGGCTTTAGACACCAATTCTGAGCTCTGTAAACATGAACTCTTAATATTTGAAAGCACCGTCCCGTGAAAACGCCACCCGAAATACCCGGAGTTTTAAATATAACCAGTATTTTCGTCATTTCACAGCTTTCCAAGGGAAACCTCCGTGATTGAATTCGACAGTAAATGTAGTAAGAATCTATTTACGTGTACTTGAGGTGTTCATTACACGTTCTTAATCATTTCTGGGGACTATCATTGTGTATTTTAAGAGTTTAACCACAATTAGACAGTTTGCTTAGAAGTATTTACTGGAACCGCCACCATTTTAACTGATTCACACAAAAAAAACGCCAAAGCCAATCCTCCTAAATTGTAAACATAAAAACTATTCTCGTCATTCCAAGGCTTTAGACACCAATTCTGAGCTCTGTAAACATGAACTCTTAATATTTGAAAGCACAGTCCCATGAAAACGCCACCAGAAGTACCCGTACTTGTAAACATTACCAGTATTTTCGTCATTTCACAGCTTTCCACTGGAAACCTCGGTGATTGAATTCGACAGTAAATGAAGTAAGAATCTATTTACGTGTACTTGAGATGTTTATTACACGTTCTTAATCATTTCCGGGAACTCTCATTGTGTATGTTAATAGTTTTACCACAATTAGACAGTTTGCTTAGAACTGTTTACTGGAACCGCCACCATTTTAACTGATTCACACAAAAAAAACGCCAAAGCCAATCCTCCTAAATTGTAAACATAAAAACTATTCTCGTCATTCCAAGGCTTTAGACACCAAATCTGAGCTCTGTAAACATGAATTCTTAATAATTGAAAGCACAGTCCCGTGAAAACGCCACACAAAGTACCCCGACTTGTAAACATTACCAGAATTACGGCATTTCACAGCTTTCCACTCGAAACCTCCGTGATTGAATTCGACAGTAAATGTAGTAAGAATCTATTTACAGGTCCTTGAGGTGTTTATTAAACGTTCTTAATCATTTCTGGGAACTCTCATTGTGTATTTTAACAGTTTTACCACAATTAGACAGTTTGCTTAGAAGTAGTTCCTGGAACCGTCACCATTTTAAATGATACGCACAAAAAAGCGCCGAAGCCAATCCTCCTAAATTGTAAACATAAACAATATTCTCCTCATTCCAAGGCTTTAGACACCAAATCTGAGCTCTGTAAACATGAACTCTTAATAATTGAAAGCACAGTCCCGTGAAAACGCCACCGAAAGTACCCGGACTTGTAAACATTACCAGAATTACGTCATTTCACAGCTTTCCACTCGAAACCTCCGTGATTAAATTCGACAGTAAATGTAGTAAGAATCTATTTACGTGTACTTGAGGTGTTTATTACACGTTCTTAATCATTTCTGGTAACTCTCATTGTGTATTTTAACAGTTTTACCACAATTAGACAGTTTGCTTAGAAGTATTTACTGGAACCGCCACCATTTTAACTGATTCACACAAAGAAACGACAAAGCCAATCCTCCTAAATTGTAAACATAAAAACTATTCTCGTCATTCCAAGGCTTTAGACACCAATTCTGAGCTCTGTAAACATGAACTCTTAATATTTGAAAGCACAGTCCCGTGAAAACGCCACCAGAAGTACCCGTACTTGTAAACATTACCAGTATTTTCGTCATTTCACAGCTTTCCACTGGAAACCTCCGTGATTGAATTCGAAAGTAAAGGTAGAAAGAATCTATTTACGTGTACTTGAGGTGTTCATTACACGTTCTTAATCATTTCTGGGGACTATCATTGTGTATTTTAAGAGTTTAACCACAATTAGACAGTTTGCTTAGAAGTATTTACTGGAACCGCCACCATTTTAACTGATTCACAAAAAGAAACGCCAAAGCCAATCCTCCTAAATTGTAAACATAAAAACTATTCTCGTCATTCCAAGGCTTTAGACACCAATTCTGAGCTCTGTAAACATGAACTCTTAATATTTGAAAGCAAAGTCCCGTGAAAACGCCACCCGAAGTACCCGGAGTTGTAAATATAACCATTATTTTCGCATTTCACAGCTTTCCAAGGGAAACCTCCGTGATTGAATTAGACAGTAAATGTAGTAAGAATCTATTTACGTGTACTTGAGGTGTTTATTACACGTTCTTAATCATTTCTGGTAACTCTCATTGTGTATTTTAACAGTTTTACCACAATTAGACAGTTTGCTTAGAAGTAGTTCCTGGAACCGCCACCATTTTAACTGATTCACACAAAAAACACGCCAAAGCCAATCCTCCTAAATTGTAAACATAAAAACTATTCTCGTCATTCCAAGGCTTTAGACACCAAATCTGAGCTCAGTAAACATGAACTCTTAATAATTGAAAGCACAGTCCCGTGAAAGCGCCACCCAAAATACCCGGACTTGTAAACATTACCAGAATTACGTCATTTCACAGCTTTCCACTTGAAACTTCCGTGATTGAATTCCACAGTAAATGTAGTAAGAATCTATTTACGTGTACTTGAGGTGTTTATTACACGTTCTTAATCATTTCTGGTAACTCTCATTGTGTATTTTAACAGTTTTACCACAATTAGACAGTTTGCTTAGAAGTATTTACTGGAACCGCCACCATTTTAACTGATTCACACAAAGAAACGACAAAGCCAATCCTCCTAAATTGTAAACATAAAAACTATTCTCGTCATTCCAAGGCTTTAGACACCAATTCTGAGCTCTGTAAACATGAACTCTTAATATTTGAAAGCACAGTCCCGTGAAAACGCCACCAGAAGTACCCGTACTTGTAAACATTACCAGTATTTTCGTCATTTCACAGCTTTCCACTGGAAACCTCCGTGATTGAATTCGAAAGTAAAGGTAGAAAGAATCTATTTACGTGTACTTGAGGTGTTCATTACACGTTCTTAATCATTTCTGGGGACTATCATTGTGTATTTTAAGAGTTTAACCACAATTAGACAGTTTGCTTAGAAGTATTTACTGGAACTGCCACCATTTTAACTGCTTCACACAAAGAAACGACAAAGCCAATCCTCCTAAATTGTAAACATAAAAACTATTCTCGTCATTCCAAGGCTTTAGACACCAAATCTGAGCTCTGTAAACATGAACTCTTAATAATTGAAAGCACAGTCCCGTGAAAACGCCACACAAAGTACCCCGACTTGTAAACATTACCAGAATTACGGCATTTCACAGCTTTCCACTCGAAACCTCCGTGATTGAATTCGACAGTAAATGTAGTAAGAATCTATTTACAGGTCCTTGAGGTGTTTATTAAACGTTCTTAATCATTTCTGGGAACTCTCATTGTGTATTTTAACAGTTTTACCACAATTAGACAGTTTGCTTAGAAGTAGTTCCTGGAACCGTCACCATTTTAAATGATAGGCACAAAAAAGCGCCGAAGCCAATCCTCCTAAATTGTAAACATAAACAATATTCTCCTCATTCCAAGGCTTTAGACACCAATTCTGAGCTCTGTAAACATGAACTCTTAATATTTGAAAGCACCGTCCCGTGAAAACGCCACCCGAAATACCCGGAGTTTTAAATATAACCAGTATTTTCGTCATTTCACAGCTTTCCAAGGGAAACCTCCGTGATTGAATTCGACAGTAAATGTAGTAAGAATCTATTTACGTGTACTTGAGGTGTTCATTACACGTTCTTAATCATTTCTGGGGACTATCATTGTGTATTTTAAGAGTTTAACCACAATTAGACAGTTTGCTTAGAAGTATTTACTGGAACCGCCACCATTTTAACTGATTCACACAAAAAAAACGCCAAAGCCAATCCTCCTAAATTGTAAACATAAAAACTATTCTCGTCATTCCAAGGCTTTAGACACCAATTCTGAGCTCTGTAAACATGAACTCTTAATATTTGAAAGCACAGTCCCATGAAAACGCCACCAGAAGTACCCGTACTTGTAAACATTACCAGTATTTTCGTCATTTCACAGCTTTCCACTGGAAACCTCGGTGATTGAATTCGACAGTAAATGAAGTAAGAATCTATTTACGTGTACTTGAGATGTTTATTACACGTTCTTAATCATTTCCGGGAACTCTCATTGTGTATGTTAATAGTTTTACCACAATTAGACAGTTTGCTTAGAACTGTTTACTGGAACCGCCACCATTTTAACTGATTCACACAAAAAAAACGCCAAAGCCAATCCTCCTAAATTGTAAACATAAAAACTATTCTCGTCATTCCAAGGCTTTAGACACCAAATCTGAGCTCTGTAAACATGAACTCTTAATAATTGAAAGCACAGTCCCGTGAAAACGCCACCCAAAGTACCCGGACTTGTAAACATAACCAGAATTACGGCATTTCACAGCTTTCCACTCGAAACCTCCGTGATTGAATTCGACAGTAAATGTAGTAAGAATCTATTTACAGGTCCTTGAGGTGTTTATTAAACGTTCTTAATCATTTCTGGGAACTCTCATTGTGTATTTTAACAGTTTTACCACAATTAGACAGTTTGCTTAGAAGTATTTACTGGAACCGCCACCATTTTAACTGATTCACACAAAGAAACGCCAAAGCCAATCCTCCTAAATTGTAAACATAAAAACTATTCTCGTCATTCCAAGGCTTTAGACACCAATTCTGAGCTCTGTAAACATGAACTCTTAATATTTGAAAGCAAAGTCCCGTGAAAACGCCACCCGAAGTACCCGGAGTTGTAAATATAACCATTATTTTCGTCATTTCACAGCTTTCCAAGGGAAACCTCCGTGATTGAATTCGACAGTAAATGTAGTAAGAATCTATTTACGTGTACTTGAGGTGTTTATTACACGTTCTTAATCATTTCTGGTAACTCTCATTGTGTATTTTAACAGTTTTACCACAATTAGACAGTTTGCTTAGAAGTATTTACTGGAACCGCCACCATTTTAACTGATTCACACAAAAAACACGCCAAAGCCAATCCTCCTAAATTGTAAACATAAAAACTATTCTCGTCATTCCAAGGCTTTAGACACCAAATCTGAGCTCTGTAAACATGAACTCTTAATAATTGAAAGCACAGTCCCGTGAAAACGCCACACAAAGTGCCCCGACTTGTAAACATTACCAGAATTACGGCATTTCACAGCTTTCCACTCGAAACCTCCGTGATTGAATTCGACAGTAAATGTAGTAAGAATCTATTTACAGGTCCTTGAGGTGTTTATTAAACGTTCTTAATCATTTCTGGGAACTCTCATTGTGTATTTTAACAGTTTTACCACAATTAGACAGTTTGCTTAGAAGTAGTTCCTGGAACCGTCACCATTTTAAATGATAGGCACAAAAAAGCGCCGAAGCCAATCCTCCTAAATTGTAAACATAAACAATATTCTCCTCATTCCAAGGCTTTAGACACCAATTCTGAGCTCTGTAAACATGAACTCTTAATAATTGAAAGCACAGTCCCGTGAAAACGCCACCGAAAGTACCCGGACTGGTAAACATTACCAGAATTACGTCATTTCACAGCTTTCCACTCGAAACCTCCGTGATTAAATTCGACAGTAAATGTAGTAAGAATCTATTTACGTGTACTTGAGGTGTTTATTACACGTTCTTAATCATTTCTGGTAACTCTCATTGTGTATTTTAACAGTTTTACCACAATTAGACAGTTTGCTTAGAAGTATTTACTGGAACCACCACCATTTTAACTGATTCACACAAAGAAACGACAAAGCCAATCCTCCTAAATTGTAAACATAAAAACTATTCTCGTCATTCCAAGGCTTTAGACACCAATTCTGAGCTCTGTAAACATGAACTCTTAATATTTGAAAGCACAGTCCCGTGAAAACGCCACCAGAAGTACCCGTACTTGTAAACATTACCAGTATTTTCGTCATTTCACAGCTTTCCACTGGAAACCTCCGTGATTGAATTCGAAAGTAAAGGTAGAAAGAATCTATTTACGTGTACTTGAGGTGTTCATTACACGTTCTTAATCATTTCTGGGGACTATCATTGTGTATTTTAAGAGTTTAACCACAATTAGACAGTTTGCTTAGAAGTATTTACTGGAACTGCCACCATTTTAACTGCTTCACACAAAGAAACGACAAAGCCAATCCTCCTATATTGTAAACATAAAAACTATTCTCGTCATTCCAAGGCTTTAGACACCAAATCTGAGCTCTGTAAACATGAACTCTTAATAATTGAAAGCACAGTCCCGTGAAAACGCCACACAAAGTACCCCGACTTGTAAACATTACCAGAATTACGGCATTTCACAGCTTTCCACTCGAAACCTCCGTGATTGAATTCGACAGTAAATGTAGTAAGAATCTATTTACAGGTCCTTGAGGTGTTTATTAAACGTTCTTAATCATTTCTGGGAACTCTCATTGTGTATTTTAACAGTTTTACCACAATTAGACAGTTTGCTTAGAAGTAGTTCCTGGAACCGTCACCATTTTAAATGATAGGCACAAAAAAGCGCCGAAGCCAATCCTCCTAAATTGTAAACATAAACAATATTCTCCTCATTCCAAGGCTTTAGACACCAATTCTGAGCTCTGTAAACATGAACTCTTAATATTTGAAAGCACCGTCCCGTGAAAACGCCACCCGAAATACCCGGTGTTTTAAATATAACCAGTATTTTCGTCATTTCACAGCTTTCCAAGGGAAACCTCCGTGATTGAATTCGACAGTAAATGTAGTAAGAATCTATTTACGTGTACTTGAGGTGTTCATTACACGTTCTTAATCATTTCTGGGGACTATCATTGTGTATTTTAAGAGTTTAACCACAATTAGACAGTTTGCTTAGAAGTATTTAATGGAACCGCCACCATTTTAACTGATTCACACAAAAAAAACGCCAAAGCAAATCCTCCTAAATTGTAAACAGAAAAACTATTCTCGTCATTCCAAGGCTTTAGACACCAATTCTGAGCTCTGTAAACATGAACTCTTAATATTTGAAAGCACAGTCCCGTGAAAACGCCACCAGAAGTACCCGTACTTGTAAACATTACCAGTATTTTCGTCATTTCACAGCTTTCCACTGGAAACCTCGGTGATTGAATTCGACAGTAAATGAAGTAAGAATCTATTTACGTGTACTTGAGATGTTTATTACACGTTCTTAATCATTTCAGGGAACTCTCATTGTGTATGTTAATAGTTTTACCACAATTAGACAGTTTGCTTAGAACTGTTTACTGGAACCGCCACCATTTTAACTGATTCACACAAAAAAAACGCCAAAGCCCATCCTCCTAAATTGTAAACATAAAAACTATTCTCGTCATTCCAAGGCTTTAGACACCAAATCTGAGCTCTGTAAACATGAACTCTTAATAATTGAAAGCACAGTCCCGTGAAAACGCCACCGAAAGTACCCGGACTGGTAAACATTACCAGAATTACGTTATTTCACAGCTTTCCACTCGAAACCTCCGTGATTAAATTCGACAGTAAATGTAGTAAGAATCTATTTATGTGTACTTGAGGTGTTTATTACACGTTCTTAATCATTTCTGGTAACTCTCATTGTGTATTTTAACAGTTTTACCACAATTAGACAGTTTGCTTAGAAGTATTTACTGGAACCGCCACCATTTTAACTGATTCACACAAAAAAACACGCCAAAGCCAATCCTCCTAAATTGTAAACATAAACAATATTCTCGTCATTCCAAGGCTTTAGACACCAATTCTGAGCTCTGTAAACATGAACTCTTAATATTTGAAAGCACAGTCCCGTGAAAACGCCACCAGAAGTACCCGTACTTGTAAACATTACCAGTATTTTCGTCATTTCACAGCTTTCCACTGGAAACCTCGGTGATTGAATTAGACAGTAAATGAAGTAAGAATCTATTTACGTGTACTTGAGATGTTTATTACACGTTCTTAATCATTTCCGGGAACTCTCATTGTGTATGTTAATAGTTTTACCACAATTAGACAGTTTGCTTAGAACTGCTTACTGGAACCGCCACCATTTTAACTGATTCACACAAAAAAAACGCCAAAGCCAATCCTCCTAAATTGTAAACATAAAAACTATTCTCGTCATTCCAAGGCTTTAGACACCAAATCTGAGCTCTGTAAACATGAACTCTTAATAATTGAAAGCACAGTCCCGTGAAAACGCCACCCAAAGTACCCGGACTTGTAAACATTACCAGAATTACGGCATTTCACAGCTTTCCACTCGAAACCTCCGTGATTGAATTCGACAGTAAATGTAGTAAGAATCTATTTACAGGTCCTTGAGGTGTTTATTAAACGTTCTTAATCATTTCTGGGAACTCTCATTGTGTATTTTAACAGTTTTACCACAATTAGACAGTTTGCTTAGAAGTAGTTCCTGGAACCGTCACCATATTAAATGATACGCACAAAAAAGCGCCGAAGCCAATCCTCCTAAATTGTAAACATAAACAATATTCTCCTCATTCCAAGGCTTTAGACACCAATTCTGAGCTCTGTAAACATGAACTCTTAATATTTGAAAGCACCGTCCCGTGAAAACGCCTCCAGAAGTACCCGGAGTTGTAAATATAACCAGTATTTTCGTCATTTCACAGCTTTCCAAGGGAAACCTCCGTGATTGAATTCGACACTAAATGTAGTAAGAATCTATTTACGTGTACTTGAGGTGTTTATTACACGTTCTTAATCATTTCTGGTAACTCTCATTGTGTATTTTAACAGTTTTACCACAATTAGACAGTTTGCTTAGAAGTATTTACTGGAACCGCCACCATTTTAACTGATTCACAAAAAGAAACGCCAAAGCCAATCCTCCTAAATTGTAAACATAAAAATTATTCTCGTCATTCCAAGGCTTTAGACTCCAATTCTGAGCTCTGTAAACATGAACTCTTAATATTTGAAAGCAAAGTCCCGTGAAAACGCCACCCGAAGTACCCGGAGTTGTAAATATAACCATTATTTTCGCATTTCACAGCTTTCCAAGGGAAACCTCCCTGATTGAATTAGACAGTGAATGTAGTAAGATTCTATTAACGTGTACTTGAGGTGTTTATTACACGTTCTTAATCATTTCTGGTAACTCTCATTGTGTATTTTAACAGTTTTACCACAATTAGACAGTTTGCTTAGAAGTATTTACTGGAACCGCCACCATTTTAACTGATTCACACAAAAAACACGCCAAAGCCAATCCTCCTAAATTGTAAACATAAAAACTATTCTCGTCATTCCAAGGCTTTAGACACCAAATCTGAGCTCAGTAAACATGAACTCTTAATAATTGAAAGCACAGTCCCGTGAAAGCGCCACCCAAAATACCCGGACTTGTAAACATTACCAGAATTACGTCATTTCACAGCTTTCCACTCGAAACTTCCGTGATTGAATTCGACAGTAAATGTAGTAAGAATCTATTTACGTGTACTTGAGGTGTTTATTACACGTTCTTAATCATTTCTGGTAACTCTCATTGTGTATTTTAACAGTTTTACCACAATTAGACAGTTTGCTTAGAAGTATTTACTGGAACCGCCACCATTTTAACTGATTCACACAAAGAAACGACAAAGCCAATCCTCCTAAATTGTAAACATAAAAACTATTCTCGTCATTCCAAGGCTTTAGACACCAATTCTGAGCTCTGTAAACATGAACTCTTAATATTTGAAAGCACAGTCCCGTGAAAACGCCACCAGAAGTACCCGTACTTGTAAACATTACCAGTATTTTCGTCATTTCACAGCTTTCCACTGGAAACCTCCGTGATTGAATTCGAAAGTAAAGGTAGAAAGAATCTATTTACGTGTACTTGAGGTGTTCATTACACGTTCTTAATCATTTCTGGGGACTATCATTGTGTATTTTAAGAGTTTAACCACAATTAGACAGTTTGCTTAGAAGTATTTACTGGAACTGCCACCATTTTAACTGCTTCACACAAAGAAACGACAAAGCCAATCCTCCTAAATTGTAAACATAAAAACTATTCTCGTCATTCCAAGGCTTTAGACACCAAATCTGAGCTCTGTAAACATGAACTCTTAATAATTGAAAGCACAGTCCCGTGAAAACGCCACACAAAGTACCCCGACTTTTAAACATTACCAGAATTACGGCATTTCACAGCTTTCCACTCGAAACCTCCGTGATTGAATTCGACAGTAAATGTAGTAAGAATCTATTTACAGGTCCTTGAGGTGTTTATTAAACGTTCTTAATCATTTCTGGGAACTCTCATTGTGTATTTTAACAGTTTTACCACAATTAGACAGTTTGCTTAGAAGTAGTTCCTGGAACCGTCACCATTTTAAATGATAGGCACAAAAAAGCGCCGAAGCCAATCCTCCTAAATTGTAAACATAAACAATATTCTCCTCATTCCAAGGCTTTAGACACCAACTCTGAGCTCTGTAAACATGAACTCTTAATATTTGAAAGCACAGTCCCGTGAAAACGCCACCAGAAGTACCCGTACTTGTAAACATTACCAGTATTTTCGTCATTTCACAGCTTTCCACTGGAAACCTCCGTGATTGAATTCGAAAGTAAAGGTAGAAAGAATCTATTTACGTGTACTTGAGGTGTTCATTACACGTTCTTAATCATTTCTGGGGACTATCATTGTGTATTTTAAGAGTTTAACCACAATTAGACAGTTTGCTTAGAAGTATTTACTGGAACTGCCACCATTTTAACTGCTTCACACAAAGAAACGCCAAAGCCAATCCTCCTAAATTGTAAACATAAAAACTATTCTCGTCATTCCAAGGCTTTAGACACCAATTCTGAGCTCTGTAAACATGAACTCTTAATATTTGAAAGCAAAGTCCCGTGAAAACGCCACCCGAAGTACCCGGAGTTGTAAATATAACCATTATTTTCGCATTTCACAGCTTTCCACTCGAAACTTCCGTGATTGAATTCGACAGTAAATGTAGTAAGAATCTATTTACGTGTACTTGAGGTGTTTATTACACGTTCTTAATCATTTCTGGTAACTCTCATTGTGTATTTTAACAGTTTTACCACAATTAGACAGTTTGCTTAGAAGTATTTACTGGAACCGCCACCATTTTAACTGATTCACACAAAGAAACGACAAAGCCAATCCTCCTAAATTGTAAACATAAAAACTATTCTCGTCATTCCAAGGCTTTAGACACCAATTCTGAGCTCTGTAAACATGAACTCTTAATATTTGAAAGCACAGTCCCGTGAAAACGCCACCAGAAGTACCCGTACTTGTAAACATTACCAGTATTTTCGTCATTTCACAGCTTTCCACTGGAAACCTCCGTGATTGAATTCGAAAGTAAAGGTAGAAAGAATCTATTTACGTGTACTTGAGGTGTTCATTACACGTTCTTAATCATTTCTGGGGACTATCATTGTGTATTTTAAGAGTTTAACCACAATTAGACAGTTTGCTTAGAAGTATTTACTGGAACTGCCACCATTTTAACTGCTTCACACAAAGAAACTACAAAGCCAATCCTCCTAAATTGTAAACATAAAAACTATTCTCGTCATTCCAAGGCTTTAGACACCAAATCTGAGCTCTGTAAACATGAACTCTTAATAATTGAAAGCACAGTCCCGTGAAAACGCCACACAAAGTACCCCGACTTGTAAACATTACCAGAATTACGGCATTTCACAGCTTTCCACTCGAAACCTCCGTGATTGAATTCGACAGTAAATGTAGTAAGAATCTATTTACAGGTCCTTGAGGTGTTTATTAAACGTTCTTAATCATTTCTGGGAACTCTCATTGTGTATTTTAACAGTTTTACCACAATTAGACAGTTTGCTTAGAAGTAGTTCCTGGAACCGTCACCATTTTAAATGATAGGCACAAAAAAGCGCCGAAGCCAATCCTCCTAAATTGTAAACATAAACAATATTCTCCTCATTCCAAGGCTTTAGACACCAATTCTGAGCTCTGTAAACATGAACTCTTAATATTTGAAAGCACCGTCCCGTGAAAACGCCACCCGAAATACCCAGAGTTTTAAATATAACCAGTATTTTCGTCATTTCACAGCTTTCCAAGGGAAACCTCCGTGATTGAATTCGACAGTAAATGTAGTAAGAATCTATTTACGTGTACTTGAGGTGTTCATTACACGTTCTTAATCATTTCTGGGGACTATCATTGTGTATTTTAAGAGTTTAACCACAATTAGACAGTTTGCTTAGAAGTATTTACTGGAACCGCCACCATTTTAACTGATTCACACAAAAAAAACGCCAAAGCCAATCCTCCTAAATTGTAAACATAAAAACTATTCTCGTCATTCCAAGGCTTTAGACACCAATTCTCAGCTCTGTAAACATGAACTCTTAATATTTGAAAGCACAGTCCCGTGAAAACGCCACCAGAAGTACCCGTACTTGTAAACATTACCAGTATTTTCGTCATTTCACAGCTTTCCACTGGAAACCTCGGTGATTGAATTCGACAGTAAATGAAGTAAGAATCTATTTACGTGTACTTGAGATGTTTATTACACGTTCTTAATCATTTCCGGGAACTCTCATTGTGTATTTTAACAGTTTTACCACAATTAGACAGTTTGCTTAGAAGTATTTACTGGAACCGCCACCATTTTAACTGATTCACACAAAAAAACACGCCAAAGCCAATCCTCCTAAATTGTAAACATAAACAATATTCTCGTCATTCCAAGGCTTTAGACACCAATTCTGAGCTCTGTAAACATGAACTCTTAATATTTGAAAGCACAGTCCCGTGAAAACGCCACCAGAAGTACCCGTACTTGTAAACATTACCAGAATTACGTCATTTCACAGCTTTCCACTCGAAACTTCCGTGATTGAATTCGACAGTAAATGTAGTAAGAATCTATTTACGTGTACTTGAGGTGTTTATTACACGTTCTTAATCATTTCTGGTAACTCTCATTGTGTATTTTAACAGTTTTACCACAATTAGACAGTTTGCTTAGAAGTATTTACTGGAACCGCCACCATTTTAACTGATTCACACAAAAAAACACGCCAAAGCCAATCCTCCTAAATTGTAAACATAAACAATATTCTCGTCATTCCAAGGCTTTAGACACCAATTCTGAGCTCTGTAAACATGAACTCTTAATATTTGAAAGCACAGTCCCGTGAAAACGCCACCAGAAGTACCCGTACTTGTAAACATTACCAGAATTACGTCATTTCACAGCTTTCCACTCGAAACTTCCGTGATTGAATTCGACAGTAAATGTAGTAAGAATCTATTTACGTGTACTTGAGGTGTTCATTACACGTTCTTAATCATTTCTGGGGACTATCATTGTGTATTTTAAGAGTTTAACCACAATTAGACAGTTTGCTTAGAAGTATTTACTGGAACCGCCACCATTTTAACTGATTCACACAAAAAAAACGCCAAAGCCAATCCTCCTAAATTGTAAACATAAAAACTATTCTCGTCATTCCAAGGCTTTAGACACCAATTCTGAGCTCTGTAAACATGAACTCTTAATATTTGAAAGCACAGTCCCGTGAAAACGCCACCAGAAGTACCCGTACTTGTAAACATTACCAGTATTTTCGTCATTTCACAGCTTTCCACTGGAAACCTCGGTGATTGAATTCGACAGTAAATGAAGTAAGAATCTATTTACGTGTACTTGAGATGTTTATTACACGTTCTTAATCATTTCCGGGAACTCTCATTGTGTATTTTAACAGTTTTACCACAATTAGACAGTTTGCTTAGAACTGTTTACTGGAACCGCCACCATTTTAACTGATTCACACAAAAAAAACGCCAAAGCCCATCCTCCTAAATTGTAAACATAAAAACTATTCTCGTCATTCCAAGGCTTTAGACACCAAATCTGAGCTCTGTAAACATGAACTCTTAATAATTGAAAGCACAGTCCCGTGAAAACGCCACCGAAAGTACCCGGACTGGTAAACATTACCAGAATTACGTTATTTCACAGCTTTCCACTCGAAACCTCCGTGATTAAATTCGACAGTAAATGTAGTAAGAATCTATTTATGTGTACTTGAGGTGTTTATTACATGTTCTTAATCATTTCTGGTAACTCTCATTGTGTATTTTAACAGTTTTACCACAATTAGACAGTTTGCTTAGAAGTATTTACTGGAACCGCCACCATTTTAACTGATTCACACAAAAAAACACGCCAAAGCCAATCCTCCTAAATTGTAAACATAAACAATATTCTCGTCATTCCAAGGCTTTAGACACCAATTCTGAGCTCTGTAAACATGAACTCTTAATATTTGAAAGCACAGTCCCGTGAAAACGCCACCAGAAGTACCCGTACTTGTAAACATTACCAGAATTACGTCATTTCACAGCTTTCCACTCGAAACTTCCGTGATTGAATTCGACAGTAAATGTAGTAAGAATCTATTTACGTGTACTTGAGGTGTTTATTACACGTTCTTAATCATTTCTGGTAACTCTCATTGTGTATTTTAACAGTTTTACCACAATTAGACAGTTTGCTTAGAAGTATTTACTGGAACCGCCACCATTTTAACTGATTCACACAAAAAAACACGCCAAAGCCAATCCTCCTAAATTGTAAACATAAACAATATTCTCGTCATTCCAAGGCTTTAGACACCAATTCTGAGCTCTGTAAACATGAACTCTTAATATTTGAAAGCACAGTCCCGTGAAAACGCCACCGGAAGTACCCGTACTTGTAAACATTACCAGAATTACGTCATTTCACAGCTTTCCACTCGAAACTTCCGTGATTGAATTCGACAGTAAATGTAGTAAGAATCTATTTACGTGTACTTGAGGTGTTCATTACACGTTCTTAATCATTTCTGGGGACTATCATTGTGTATTTTAAGAGTTTAACCACAATTAGACAGTTTGCTTAGAAGTATTTACTGGAACCGCCACCATTTTAACTGATTCACACAAAAAAAACGCCAAAGCCAATCCTCCTAAATTGTAAACATAAAAACTATTCTCGTCATTCCAAGGCTTTAGACACCAATTCTGAGCTCTGTAAACATGAACTCTTAATATTTGAAAGCACAGTCCCGTGAAAACGCCACCAGAAGTACCCGTACTTGTAAACATTACCAGTATTTTCGTCATTTCACAGCTTTCCACTGGAAACCTCCGTGATTGAATTCGAAAGTAAAGGTAGAAAGAATCTATTTACGTGTACTTGAGGTGTTCATTACACGTTCTTAATCATTTCTGGGGACTATCATTGTGTATTTTAAGAGTTTAACCACAATTAGACAGTTTGCTTAGAAGTATTTACTGGAACCGCCACCATTTTAACTGATTCACACAAAAAAAACGCCAAAGCCAATCCTCCTAAATTGTAAACATAAAAACTATTCTCGTCATTCCAAGGCTTTAGACACCAATTCTGAGCTCTGTAAACATGAACTCTTAATATTTGAAAGCACAGTCCCGTGAAAACGCCACCAGAAGTACCCGTACTTGTAAACATTACCAGTATTTTCGTCATTTCACAGCTTTCCACTGGAAACCTCCGTGATTGAATTCGAAAGTAAAGGTAGAAAGAATCTATTTACGTGTACTTGAGGTGTTCATTACACGTTCTTAATCATTTCTGGGGACTATCATTGTGTATTTTAAGAGTTTAACCACAATTAGACAGTTTGCTTAGAAGTATTTACTGGAACTGCCACCATTTTAACTGCTTCACACAAAGAAACTACAAAGCCAATCCTCCTAAATTGTAAACATAAAAACTATTCTCGTCATTCCAAGGCTTTAGACACCAAATCTGAGCTCTGTAAACATGAACTCTTAATAATTGAAAGCACAGTCCCGTGAAAACGCCACACAAAGTACCCCGACTTGTAAACATTACCAGAATTACGGCATTTCACAGCTTTCCACTCGAAACCTCCGTGATTGAATTCGACAGTAAATGTAGTAAGAATGTATTTACAGGTCCTTGAGGTGTTTATTAAACGTTCTTAATCATTTCTGGGAACTCTCATTGTGTATTTTAACAGTTTTACCACAATTAGACAGTTTGCTTAGAAGTAGTTCCTGGAACCGTCACCATTTTAAATGATAGGCACAAAAAAGCGCCGAAGCCAATCCTCCTAAATTGTAAACATAAACAATATTCTCCTCATTCCAAGGCTTTAGACACCAATTCTGAGCTCTGTAAACATGAACTCTTAATATTTGAAAGCACCGTCCCGTGAAAACGCCACACGAAATACCCGGAGTTTTAAATATAACCAGTATTTTCGTCATTTCACAGCTTTCCAAGGGAAACCTCCGTGATTGAATTCGACAGTAAATGTAGTAAGAATCTATTTACGTGTACTTGAGGTGTTCATTACACGTTCTTAATCATTTCTGGGGACTATCATTGTGTATTTTAAGAGTTTAACCACAATTAGACAGTTTGCTTAGAAGTATTTACTGGAACCGCCACCATTTTAACTGATTCACACAAAAAAAACGCCAAAGCCAATCCTCCTAAATTGTAAACATAAAAACTATTCTCGTCATTCCAAGGCTTTAGACACCAATTCTGAGCTCTGTAAACATGAACTCTTAATATTTGAAAGCACAGTCCCGTGAAAACGCCACCAGAAGTACCCGTACTTGTAAACATTACCAGTATTTTCGTCATTTCACAGCTTTCCACTGGAAACCTCGGTGATTGAATTCGACAGTAAATGAAGTAAGAATCTATTTACGTGTACTTGAGATGTTTATTACACGTTCTTAATCATTTCCGGGAACTCTCATTGTGTATGTTAATAGTTTTACCACAATTAGACAGTTTGCTTAGAACTGTTTACTGGAACCGCCACCATTTTAACTGATTCACACAAAAAAAACGCCAAAGCCCATCCTCCTAAATTGTAAACATAAAAACTATTCTCGTCATTCCAAGGCTTTAGACACCAAATCTGAGCTCTGTAAACATGAACTCTTAATAATTGAAAGCACAGTCCCGTGAAAACGCCACCGAAAGTACCCGGACTGGTAAACATTACCAGAATTACGTTATTTCACAGCTTTCCACTCGAAACCTCCGTGATTAAATTCGACAGTAAATGTAGTAAGAATCTATTTATGTGTACTTGAGGTGTTTATTACATGTTCTTAATCATTTCTGGTAACTCTCATTGTGTATTTTAACAGTTTTACCACAATTAGTTTGCTTAGAAGTATTTACTGGAACCGCCACCATTTTAACTGATTCACACAAAAAAACACGCCAAAGCCAATCCTCCTAAATTGTAAACATAAACAATATTCTCGTCATTCCAAGGCTTTAGACACCAATTCTGAGCTCTGTAAACATGAACTCTTAATATTTGAAAGCACAGTCCCGTGAAAACGCCACCAGAAGTACCCGTACTTGTAAACATTACCAGAATTACGTCATTTCACAGCTTTCCACTCGAAACTTCCGTGATTGAATTCGACAGTAAATGTAGTAAGAATCTATTTACGTGTACTTGAGGTGTTTATTACACGTTCTTAATCATTTCTGGTAACTCTCATTGTGTATTTTAACAGTTTTACCACAATTAGACAGTTTGCTTAGAAGTATTTACTGGAACCGCCACCATTTTAACTGATTCACACAAAAAACACGCCAAAGCCAATCCTCCTAAATTGTAAACATAAAAACTATTCTCGTCATTCCAAGGCTTTAGACACTAATTCTGAGCTCTGTAAACATGAACTCTTAATATTTGAAAGCACAGTCCCGTGAAAACGCCACCAGAAGTACCCGTACTTGTAAACATTACCAGTATTTTCGTCATTTCACAGCTTTCCACTGGAAACCTCCGAGATTGAATTCGAAAGTAAAGGTAGAAAGAATCTATTTACGTGTACTTGAGGTGTTCATTACACGTTCTTAATCATTTCTGGGGACTATCATTGTGTATTTTAAGAGTTTAACCACAATTAGACAGTTTGCTTAGAAGTATTTACTGGAACCGCCACCATTTTAACTGATTCACAAAAAGAAACGCCAAAGCCAATCCTCCTAAATTGTAAACATAAAAACTATTCTCGTCATTCCAAGGCTTTAGACACCAATTCTGAGCTCTGTAAACATGAACTCTTAATATTTGAAAGCAAAGTCCCGTGAAAACGCCACCCGAAGTACCCGGAGTTGTAAATATAACCATTATTTTCGCATTTCACAGCTTTCCAAGGGAAACCTCCGTGATTGAATTAGACAGTAAATGTAGTAAGAATCTATTTACGTGTACTTGAGGTGTTTATTACACGTTCTTAATCATTTCTGGTAACTCTCATTGTGTATTTTAACAGTTTTACCACAATTAGACAGTTTGCTTAGAAGTATTTACTGGAACCGCCACCATTTTAACTGATTCACACAAAAAACACGCCAAAGCCAATCCTCCTAAATTGTAAACATAAAAACTATTCTCGTCATTCCAAGGCTTTAGACACCAAATCTGAGCTCAGTAAACATGAACTCTTAATAATTGAAAGCACAGTCCCGTGAAAGCGCCACCCAAAATACCCGGACTTGTAAACATTACCAGAATTACGTCATTTCACAGCTTTCCACTCGAAACTTCCGTGATTGAATTCCACAGTAAATGTAGTAAGAATCTATTTACGTGTACTTGAGGTGTTTATTACACGTTCTTAATCATTTCTGGTAACTCTCATTGTGTATTTTAACAGTTTTACCACAATTAGACAGTTTGCTTAGAAGTATTTACTGGAACCGCCACCATTTTAACTGATTCACACAAAGAAACGACAAAGCCAATCCTCCTAAATTGTAAACATAAAAACTATTCTCGTCATTCCAAGGCTTTAGACACCAATTCTGAGCTCTGTAAACATGAACTCTTAATATTTGAAAGCACAGTCCCGTGAAAACGCCACCAGAAGTACCCGTACTTGTAAACATTACCAGTATTTTCGTCATTTCACAGCTTTCCACTGGAAACCTCCGTGATTGAATTCGAAAGTAAAGGTAGAAAGAATCTATTTACGTGTACTTGAGGTGTTCATTACACGTTCTTAATCATTTCTGGGGACTATCATTGTGTATTTTAAGAGTTTAACCACAATTAGACAGTTTGCTTAGAAGTATTTACTGGAACTGCCACCATTTTAACTGCTTCACACAAAGAAACGACAAAGCCAATCCTCCTAAATTGTAAACATAAAAACTATTCTCGTCATTCCAAGGCTTTAGACACCAAATCTGAGCTCTGTAAACATGAACTCTTAATAATTGAAAGCACAGTCCCGTGAAAACGCCACACAAAGTACCCCGACTTGTAAACATTACCAGAATTACGGCATTTCACAGCTTTCCACTCGAAACCTCCGTGATTGAATTCGACAGTAAATGTAGTAAGAATCTATTTACAGGTCCTTGAGGTGTTTATTAAACGTTCTTAATCATTTCTGGGAACTCTCATTGTGTATTTTAACAGTTTTACCACAATTAGACAGTTTGCTTAGAAGTAGTTCCTGGAACCGTCACCATTTTAAATGATAGGCACAAAAAAGCGCCGAAGCCAATCCTCCTAAATTGTAAACATAAACAATATTCTCCTCATTCCAAGGCTTTAGACACCAATTCTGAGCTCTGTAAACATGAACTCTTAATATTTGAAAGCACCGTCCCGTGAAAACGCCACCCGAAATACCCGGAGTTTTAAATATAACCAGTATTTTCGTCATTTCACAGCTTTCCAAGGGAAACCTCCGTGATTGAATTCGACAGTAAATGTAGTAAGAATCTATTTACGTGTACTTGAGGTGTTCATTACACGTTCTTAATCATTTCTGGGGACTATCATTGTGTATTTTAAGAGTTTAACCACAATTAGACAGTTTGCTTAGAAGTATTTACTGGAACCGCCACCATTTTAACTGATTCACACAAAAAAAACGCCAAAGCCAATCCTCCTAAATTGTAAACATAAAAACTATTCTCGTCATTCCAAGGCTTTAGACACCAATTCTGAGCTCTGTAAACATGAACTCTTAATATTTGAAAGCACAGTCCCATGAAAACGCCACCAGAAGTACCCGTACTTGTAAACATTACCAGTATTTTCGTCATTTCACAGCTTTCCACTGGAAACCTCGGTGATTGAATTCGACAGTAAATGAAGTAAGAATCTATTTACGTGTACTTGAGATGTTTATTACACGTTCTTAATCATTTCCGGGAACTCTCATTGTGTATGTTAATAGTTTTACCACAATTAGACAGTTTGCTTAGAACTGTTTACTGGAACCGCCACCATTTTAACTGATTCACACAAAAAAAACGCCAAAGCCAATCCTCCTAAATTGTAAACATAAAAACTATTCTCGTCATTCCAAGGCTTTAGACACCAAATCTGAGCTCTGTAAACATGAACTCTTAATAATTGAAAGCACAGTCCCGTGAAAACGCCACCCAAAGTACCCGGACTTGTAAACATAACCAGAATTACGGCATTTCACAGCTTTCCACTCGAAACCTCCGTGATTGAATTCGACAGTAAATGTAGTAAGAATCTATTTACAGGTCCTTGAGGTGTTTATTAAACGTTCTTAATCATTTCTGGGAACTCTCATTGTGTATTTTAACAGTTTTACCACAATTAGACAGTTTGCTTAGAAGTATTTACTGGAACCGCCACCATTTTAACTGATTCACACAAAGAAACGCCAAAGCCAATCCTCCTAAATTGTAAACATAAAAACTATTCTCGTCATTCCAAGGCTTTAGACACCAATTCTGAGCTCTGTAAACATGAACTCTTAATATTTGAAAGCAAAGTCCCGTGAAAACGCCACCCGAAGTACCCGGAGTTGTAAATATAACCATTATTTTCGTCATTTCACAGCTTTCCAAGGGAAACCTCCGTGATTGAATTCGACAGTAAATGTAGTAAGAATCTATTTACGTGTACTTGAGGTGTTTATTACACGTTCTTAATCATTTCTGGTAACTCTCATTGTGTATTTTAACAGTTTTACCACAATTAGACAGTTTGCTTAGAAGTATTTACTGGAACCGCCACCATTTTAACTGATTCACACAAAAAACACGCCAAAGCCAATCCTCCTAAATTGTAAACATAAAAACTATTCTCGTCATTCCAAGGCTTTAGACACCAAATCTGAGCTCTGTAAACATGAACTCTTAATAATTGAAAGCACAGTCCCGTGAAAACGCCACACAAAGTGCCCCGACTTGTAAACATTACCAGAATTACGGCATTTCACAGCTTTCCACTCGAAACCTCCGTGATTGAATTCGACAGTAAATGTAGTAAGAATCTATTTACAGGTCCTTGAGGTGTTTATTAAACGTTCTTAATCATTTCTGGGAACTCTCATTGTGTATTTTAACAGTTTTACCACAATTAGACAGTTTGCTTAGAAGTATTTACTGGAACCTTCACCATTTTAAATGATAGGCACAAAAAAGCGCCGAAGCCAATCCTCCTAAATTGTAAACATAAACAATATTCTCCTCATTCCAAGGCTTTAGACACCAATTCTGAGCTCTGTAAACATGAACTCTTAATATTTGAAAGCAAAGTCCCGTGAAAACGCCACCCGAAATACCCGGAGTTGTAAATATAACCAGAATTTTCGTCATTTCACAGCTTTCCAAGGGAAACCTCGGTGATTGAATTCGACAGTAAATGTAGTAAGAATCTATTTACGTGTACTTGAGGTGTTCATTACACGTTCTTAATCATTTCTGGGCACTATCATTGTGTATTTTAAGATTTTAACCACAATTAGACAGTTTGCTTAGAAGTATTTACTGTAACCGCCACCATTTTAACTGATTCACACAAAAAAAACGCCAAAGCCAATCCTCCTAAATTGTAAACATATAAACTATTCTCGTCATTCCAAGGCTTTAGACACCAAATCTGAGCTCTGTAAACATGAACTCTTAATAATTGAAAGCACAGTCCCGTGAAAACGCCACCGAAAGTACCCGGACTGGTAAACATTACCAGAATTACGTTATTTCACAGCTTTCCACTCGAAACCTCCGTGATTAAATTCGACAGTAAATGTAGTAAGAATCTATTTATGTGTACTTGAGGTGTTTATTACACGTTCTTAATCATTTCCGGGAACTCTCATTGTGTATTTTAACAGTTTTACCACAATTAGACAGTTTGCTTAGAAGTATTTACTGGAACCGCCACCATTTTAACTGATTCACACAAAAAAAACGCCAAAGCCAATCCTCCTAAATTGTAAACATAAAAACTATTCTCGTCATTCCAAGGCTTTAGACACCAAATCTGAGCTCTGTAAACATGAACTCTTAATAATTGAAAGCACAGTCCCGTGAAAACGCCACCCAAAGTACCCGGACTTGTAAACATTACCAGAATTACGGCATTTCACAGCTTTCCACTCGAAACCTCCGTGATTGAATTCGACAGTAAATGTAGTAAGAATCTATTTACAGGTCCTTGAGGTGTTTATTAAACGTTCTTAATCATTTCTGGGAACTCTCATTGTGTATTTTAACAGTTTTACCACAATTAGACAGTTTGCTTAGAAGTAGTTCCTGGAACCGTCACCATTTTAAATGATACGCACAAAAAAGCGCCGAAGCCAATCCTCCTAAATTGTAAACATAAACAATATTCTCCTCATTCCAAGGCTTTAGACACCAAATCTGAGCTCTGTAAACATGAACTCTTAATAATAGAAAGCACAGTCCCGTGAAAACGCCACCGAAAGTACCCGGACTGGTAAACATTACCAGAATTACGTCATTTCACAGCTTTCCACTCGAAACCTCCGTGATTAAATTCGACAGTAAATGTAGTAAGAATCTATTTACGTGTACTTGAGGTGTTTATTACACGTTCTTAATCATTTCTGGTAACTCTCATTGTGTATTTTAACAGTTTTACCACAATTAGACAGTTTGCTTAGAAGTATTTACTGGAACCACCACCATATTAACTGATTCACACAAAGAAACGACAAAGCCAATCCTCCTAAATTGTAAACATAAAAACTATTCTCGTCATTCCAAGGCTTTAGACACCAATTCTGAGCTCTGTAAACATGAACTCTTAATATTTGAAAGCACAGTCCCGTGAAAACGCCACCAGAAGTACCCGTACTTGTAAACATTACCAGTATTTTCGTCATTTCACAGCTTTCCACTGGAAACCTCCGTGATTGAATTCGAAAGTAAAGGTAGAAAGAATCTATTTACGTGTACTTGAGGTGTTCATTACACGTTCTTAATCATTTCTGGGGACTATCATTGTGTATTTTAAGAGTTTAACCACAATTAGACAGTTTGCTTAGAAGTATTTACTGGAACTGCCACCATTTTAACTGCTTCACACAAAGAAACGACAAAGCCAATCCTCCTAAATTGTAAACATAAAAACTATTCTCGTCATTCCAAGGCTTTAGACACCAAATCTGAGCTCTGTAAACATGAACTCTTAATAATTGAAAGCACAGTCCCGTGAAAACGCCACACAAAGTACCCCGACTTGTAAACATTACCAGAATTACGGCATTTCACAGCTTTCCACTCGAAACCTCCGTGATTGAATTCGACAGTAAATGTAGTAAGAATCTATTTACAGGTCCTTGAGGTGTTTATTAAACGTTCTTAATCATTTCTGGGAACTCTCATTGTGTATTTTAACAGTTTTACCACAATTAGACAGTTTGCTTAGAAGTAGTTCCTGGAACCGTCACCATTTTAAATGATAGGCACAAAAAAGCGCCGAAGCCAATCCTCCTAAATTGTAAACATAAACAATATTCTCCTCATTCCAAGGCTTTAGACACCAATTCTGAGCTCTGTAAACATGAACTCTTAATATTTGAAAGCACCGTCCCGTGAAAACGCCACCCGAAATACCCGGAGTTTTAAATATAACCAGTATTTTCGTCATTTCACAGCTTTCCAAGGGAAACCTCCGTGATTGAATTCGACAGTAAATGTAGTAAGAATCTATTTACGTGTACTTGAGGTGTTCATTACACGTTCTTAATCATTTCTGGGGACTATCATTGTGTATTTTAAGAGTTTAACCACAATTAGACAGTTTGCTTAGAAGTATTTACTGGAACCGCCACCATTTTAACTGATTCACACAAAAAAAACGCCAAAGCCAATCCTCCTAAATTGTAAACATAAAAACTATTCTCGTCATTCCAAGGCTTTAGACACCAATTCTGAGCTCTGTAAACATGAACTCTTAATATTTGAAAGCACAGTCCCGTGAAAACGCCACCAGAAGTACCCGTACTTGTAAACATTACCAGTATTTTCGTCATTTCACAGCTTTCCACTGGAAACCTCGGTGATTGAATTCGACAGTAAATGAAGTAAGAATCTATTTACGTGTACTTGAGATGTTTATTACACGTTCTTAATCATTTCAGGGAACTCTCATTGTGTATGTTAATAGTTTTACCACAATTAGACAGTTTGCTTAGAACTGTTTACTGGAACCGCCACCATTTTAACTGATTCACACAAAAAAAACGCCAAAGCCCATCCTCCTAAATTGTAAACATAAAAACTATTCTCGTCATTCCAAGGCTTTAGACACCAAATCTGAGCTCTGTAAACATGAACTCTTAATAATTGAAAGCACAGTCCCGTGAAAACGCCACCGAAAGTACCCGGACTGGTAAACATTACCAGAATTACGTTATTTCACAGCTTTCCACTCGAAACCTCCGTGATTAAATTCGACAGTAAATGTAGTAAGAATCTATTTATGTGTACTTGAGGTGTTTATTACACGTTCTTAATCATATCTGGTAACTCTCATTGTGTATTTTAACAGTTTTACCACAATTAGACAGTTTGCTTAGAAGTATTTACTGGAACCGCCACCATTTTAACTGATTCACACAAAAAAACACGCCAAAGCCAATCCTCCTAAATTGTAAACATAAACAATATTCTCGTCATTCCAAGGCTTTAGACACCAATTCTGAGCTCTGTAAACATGAACTCTTAATATTTGAAAGCACAGTCCCGGGAAAACGCCACCAGAAGTACCCGTACTTGTAAACATTACCAGAATTACGTCATTTCACAGCTTTCCACTCGAAACTTCCGTGATTGAATTCGACAGTAAATGTAGTAAGAATCTATTTACGTGTACTTGAGGTGTTTATTACACGTTCTTAATCATTTCTGGTAACTCTCATTGTGTATTTTAACAGTTTTACCACAATTAGACAGTTTGCTTAGAAGTATTTACTGGAACCGCCACCATTTTAACTGATTCACACAAAGAAACGACAAAGCCAATCCTCCTAAATTGTAAACATAAAAACTATTCTCGTCATTCCAAGGCTTTAGACACCAATTCTGAGCTCTGTAAACATGAACTCTTAATATTTGAAAGCACAGTCCCGTGAAAACGCCACCAGAAGTACCCGTACTTGTAAACATTACCAGTATTTTCGTCATTTCACAGCTTTCCACTGGAAACCTCCGTGATTGAATTCGAAAGTAAAGGTAGAAAGAATCTATTTACGTGTACTTGAGGTGTTCATTACACGTTCTTAATCATTTCTGGGGACTATCATTGTGTATTTTAAGAGTTTAACCACAATTAGACAGTTTGCTTAGAAGTATTTACTGGAACTGCCACCATTTTAACTGCTTCACACAAAGAAACGACAAAGCCAATCCTCCTAAATTGTAAACATAAAAACTATTCTCGTCATTCCAAGGCTTTAGACACCAAATCTGAGCTCTGTAAACATGAACTCTTAATAATTGAAAGCACAGTCCCGTGAAAACGCCACACAAAGTACCCCGACTTGTAAACATTACCAGAATTACGGCATTTCACAGCTTTCCACTCGAAACCTCCGTGATTGAATTCGACAGTAAATGTAGTAAGAATCTATTTACAGGTCCTTGAGGTGTTTATTAAACGTTCTTAATCATTTCTGGGAACTCTCATTGTGTATTTTAACAGTTTTACCACAATTAGACAGTTTGCTTAGAAGTAGTTCCTGGAACCGTCACCATTTTAAATGATAGGCACAAAAAAGCGCCGAAGCCAATCCTCCTAAATTGTAAACATAAACAATATTCTCCTCATTCCAAGGCTTTAGACACCAATTCTGAGCTCTGTAAACATGAACTCTTAATATTTGAAAGCACCGTCCCGTGAAAACGCCACCCGAAATACCCGGAGTTTTAAATATAACCAGTATTTTCGTCATTTCACAGCTTTCCAAGGGAAACCTCCGTGATTGAATTCGACAGTAAATGTAGTAAGAATCTATTTACGTGTACTTGAGGTGTTCATTACACGTTCTTAATCATTTCTGGGGACTATCATTGTGTATTTTAAGAGTTTAACCACAATTAGACAGTTTGCTTAGAAGTATTTACTGGAACCGCCACCATTTTAACTGATTCACACAAAAAAAACGCCAAAGCCAATCCTCCTAAATTGTAAACATAAAAACTATTCTCGTCATTCCAAGGCTTTAGACACCAATTCTGAGCTCTGTAAACATGACCTCTTAATATTTGAAAGCACAGTCCCGTGAAAACGCCACCAGAAGTACCCGTACTTGTAAACATTACCAGTATTTTCGTCATTTCACAGCTTTCCACTGGAAACCTTGGTGATTGAATTCGACAGTAAATGAAGTAAGAATCTATTTACGTGTACTTGAGATGTTTATTACACGTTCTTAATCATTTCAGGGAACTCTCATTGTGTATGTTAATAGTTTTACCACAATTAGACAGTTTGCTTAGAACTGTTTACTGGAACCGCCACCATTTTAACTGATTCACACAAAAAAAACGCCAAAGCCCATCCTCCTAAATTGTAAACATAAAAACTATTCTCGTCATTCCAAGGCTTTAGACACCAAATCTGAGCTCTGTAAACATGAACTCTTAATAATTGAAAGCACAGTCCCGTGAAAACGCCACCGAAAGTACCCGGACTGGTAAACATTACCAGAATTACGTTATTTCACAGCTTTCCACTCGAAACCTCCGTGATTAAATTCGACAGTAAATGTAGTAAGAATCTATTTATGTGTACTTGAGGTGTTTATTACACGTTCTTAATCATTTCTGGTAACTCTCATTGTGTATTTTAACAGTTTTACCACAATTAGACAGTTTGCTTAGAAGTATTTACTGGAACCGCCACCATTTTAACTGATTCACACAAAAAAACACGCCAAAGCCAATCCTCCTAAATTGTAAACATAAACAATATTCTCGTCATTCCAAGGCTTTAGACACCAATTCTGAGCTCTGTAAACATGAACTCTTAATATTTGAAAGCACAGTCCCGTGAAAACGCCACCAGAAGTACCCGTACTTGTAAACATTACCAGTATTTTCGTCATTTCACAGCTTTCCACTGGAAACCTCGGTGATTGAATTCGACAGTAAATGAAGTAAGAATCTATTTACGTGTACTTGAGATGTTTATTACACGTTCTTAATCATTTCCGGGAACTCTCATTGTGTATGTTAATAGTTTTACCACAATTAGACAGTTTGCTTAGAACTGCTTACTGGAACCGCCACCATTTTAACTGATTCACACAAAAAAAACGCCAAAGCCAATCCTCCTAAATTGTAAACATAAAAACTATTCTCGTCATTCCAAGGCTTTAGACACCAAATCTGAGCTCTGTAAACATGAACTCTTAATAATTGAAAGCACAGTCCCGTGAAAACGCCACCCAAAGTACCCGGACTTGTAAACATTACCAGAATTACGGCATTTCACAGCTTTCCACTCGAAACCTCCGTGATTGAATTCGACAGTAAATGTAGTAAGAATCTATTTACAGGTCCTTGAGGTGTTTATTAAACGTTCTTAATCATTTCTGGGAACTCTCATTGTGTATTTTAACAGTTTTACCACAATTAGACAGTTTGCTTAGAAGTAGTTCCTGGAACCGTCACCATTTTAAATGATACGCACAAAAAAGCGCCGAAGCCAATCCTCCTAAATTGTAAACATAAACAATATTCTCCTCATTCCAAGGCTTTAGACACCAATTCTGAGCTCTGTAAACATGAACTCTTAATATTTGAAAGCAAAGTCCCGTGAAAACGCCACCCGAAATACCCGGAGTTGTAAATATAACCAGTATTTTCGTCATTTCACAGCTTTCCAAGGGAAACCTCGGTGATTGAATTCGACAGTAAATGTAGTAAGAATCTATTTACGTGTACTTGAGGTGTTCAATACACGTTCTTAATCATTTCTGGGGACTATCATTGTGTATTTTAAGATTTTAACCACAATTAGACAGTTTGCTTAGAAGTATTTACTGTAACCGCCACCATTTTAACTGATTCACACAAAAAAAACGCCAAAGCCAATCCTCCTAAATTGTAAACATATAAACTATTCTCGTCATTCCAAGGCTTTAGACACCAAATCTGAGCTCTGGAAACATGAACTCTTAATAATTGAAAGCACAGTCCCGTGAAAACGCCACCGAAAGTACCCGGACTGGTAAACATTACCAGAATTACGTTATTTCACAGCTTTCCACTCGAAACCTCCGTGATTAAATTCGACAGTAAATGTAGTAAGAATCTATTTATGTGTACTTGAGGTGTTTATTACACGTTCTTAATCATTTCCGGGAACTCTCATTGTGTATTTTAACAGTTTTACCACAATTAGACAGTTTGCTTAGAAGTATTTACTGGAACCGCCACCATTTTAACTGATTCACACAAAAAAAACGCCAAAGCCAATCCTCCTAAATTGTAAACATAAAAACTATTCTCGTCATTCCAAGGCTTTAGACACCAAATCTGAGCTCTGTAAACATGAACTCTTAATAATTGAAAGCACAGTCCCGTGAAAACGCCACCCAAAGTACCCGGACTTGTAAACATTACCAGAATTACGGCATTTCACAGCTTTCCACTCGAAACCTCCGTGATTGAATTCGACAGTAAATGTAGTAAGAATCTATTTACAGGTCCTTGAGGTGTTTATTAAACGTTCTTAATCATTTCTGGGAACTCTCATTGTGTATTTTAACAGTTTTACCACAATTAGACAGTTTGCTTAGAAGTAGTTCCTGGAACCGTCACCATTTTAAATGATACGCACAAAAAAGCGCCGAAGCCAATCCTCCTAAATTGTAAACATAAACAATATTCTCCTCATTCCAAGGCTTTAGACACCAAATCTGAGCTCTGTAAACATGAACTCTTAATAATTGAAAGCACAGTCCCGTGAAAACGCCACCGAAAGTACCCGGACTGGTAAACATTACCAGAATTACGTCATTTCACAGCTTTCCACTCGAAACCTCCGTGATTAAATTCGACAGTAAATGTAGTAAGAATCTATTTACGTGTACTTGAGGTGTTTATTACACGTTCTTAATCATTTCTGGTAACTCTCATTGTGTATTTTAACAGTTTTACCACGATTAGACAGTTTGCTTAGAAGTATTTACTGGAACCACCACCATTTTAACTGATTCACACAAAAAAACACGCCAAAGCCAATCCTCCTAAATTGTAAACATAAAAACTATTCTCGTCATTCCAAGGCTTTAGACACCAATTCTGAGCTCTGTAAACATGAACTCTTAATATTTGAAAGCACAGTCCCGTGAAAACGCCACCAGAAGTACCCGTACTTGTAAACATTACCAGTATTTTCGTCATTTCACAGCTTTCCACTGGAAACCTCCGTGATTGAATTCGAAAGTAAAGGTAGAAAGAATCTATTTACGTGTACTTGAGGTGTTCATTACACGTTCTTAATCATTTCTGGGGACTATCATTGTGTATTTTAAGAGTTTAACCACAATTAGACAGTTTGCTTAGAAGTATTTACTGGAACTGCCACCATTTTAACTGCTTCACACAAAGAAACGACAAAGCCAATCCTCCTAAATTGTAAACATAAAAACTATTCTCGTCATTCCAAGGCTTTAGACACCAAATCTGAGCTCTGTAAACATGAACTCTTAATAATTGAAAGCACAGTCCCGTGAAAACGCCACACAAAGTACCCCGACTTGTAAACATTACCAGAATTACGGCATTTCACAGCTTTCCACTCGAAACCTCCGTGATTGAATTCGACAGTAAATGTAGTAAGAATCTATGTACAGGTCCTTGAGGTGTTTATTAAACGTTCTTAATCATTTCTGGGAACTCTCATTGTGTATTTTAACAGTTTTACCACAATTAGACAGTTTGCTTAGAAGTAGTTCCTGGAACCGTCACCATTTTAAATGATAGGCACAAAAAAGCGCCGAAGCCAATCCTCCTAAATTGTAAACATAAACAATATTCTCCTCATTCCAAGGCTTTAGACACCAATTCTGAGCTCTGTAAACATGAACTCTTAATATTTGAAAGCACCGTCCCGTGAAAACGCCACCCGAAATACCCGGAGTTTTAAATATAACCAGTATTTTCGTCATTTCACAGCTTTCCAAGGGAAACCTCCGTGATTGAATTCGACAGTAAATGTAGTAAGAATCTATTTACGTGTACTTGAGGTGTTCATTACACGTTCTTAATCATTTCTGGGGACTATCATTGTGTATTTTAAGAGTTTAACCACAATTAGACAGTTTGCTTAGAAGTATTTACTGGAACCGCCACCATTTTAACTGATTCACACAAAAAAAACGCCAAAGCCAATCCTCCTAAATTGTAAACATAAAAACTATTCTCGTCATTCCAAGGCTTTAGACACCAATTCTGAGCTCTGTAAACATGAACTCTTAATATTTGAAAGCACAGTCCCGTGAAAACGCCACCAGAAGTACCCGTACTTGTAAACATTACCAGTATTTTCGTCATTTCACAGCTTTCCACTGGAAACCTCGGTGATTGAATTCGACAGTAAATGAAGTAAGAATCTATTTACGTGTACTTGAGATGTTTATTACACGTTCATAATCATTTCCGGGAACTCTCATTGTGTATTTTAACAGTTTTACCACAATTAGACAGTTTGCTTAGAATTATTTACTGGAACCGCCACCATTTTAACTGATTCACACAAAAAAAACGCCAAAGCCAATCCTCCTAAATTGTAAACATAAAAACTATTCTCGTCATTCCAAGGCTTTAGACACCAAATCTGAGCTCTGTAAACATGAACTCTTAATAATTGAAAGCACAGTCCCGTGAAAACGCCACCCAAAGTACCCGGACTTGTAAACATTACCAGAATTACGGCATTTCACAGCTTTCCACTCGAAACCTCCGTGATTGAATTCGACAGTAAATGTAGTAAGAATCTATTTACAGGTCCTTGAGGTGTTTATTAAACGTTCTTAATCATTTCTGGGAACTCTCATTGTGTATTTTAACAGTTTTACCACAATTAGACAGTTTGCTTAGAAGTAGTTCCTGGAACCGTCACCATTTTAAATGATACGCACAAAAAAGCGCCGAAGCCAATCCTCCTAAATTGTAAACATAAACAATATTCTCCTCATTCCAAGGCTTTAGACACCAAATCTGAGCTCTGTAAACATGAACTCTTAATAATTGAAAGCACAGTCCCGTGAAAACGCCACCGAAAGTACCCGGACTGGTAAACATTACCAGAATTACGTCATTTCACAGCTTTCCACTCGAAACCTCCGTGATTAAATTCGACAGTAAATGTAGTAAGAATCTATTTACGTGTACTTGAGGTGTTTATTACACGTTCTTAATCATTTCTGGTAACTCTCATTGTGTATTTTAACAGTTTTACCACGATTAGACAGTTTGCTTAGAAGTATTTACTGGAACCACCACCATTTTAACTGATTCACACAAAGAAACGACAAAGCCAATCCTCCTAAATTGTAAACATAAAAACTATTCTCGTCATTCCAAGGCTTTAGACACCAATTCTGAGCTCTGTAAACATGAACTCTTAATATTTGAAAGCACAGTCCCGTGAAAACGCCACCAGAAGTACCCGTACTTGTAAACATTACCAGTATTTTCGTCATTTCACAGCTTTCCACTGGAAACCTCCGTGATTGAATTCGAAAGTAAAGGTAGAAAGAATCTATTTACGTGTACTTGAGGTGTTCATTACACGTTCTTAATCATTTCTGGGGACTATCATTGTGTATTTTAAGAGTTTAACCACAATTAGACAGTTTGCTTAGAAGTATTTACTGGAACTGCCACCATTTTAACTGCTTCACACAAAGAAACGACAAAGCCAATCCTCCTAAATTGTAAACATAAAAACTATTCTCGTCATTCCAAGGCTTTAGACACCAAATCTGAGCTCTGTAAACATGAACTCTTAATAATTGAAAGCACAGTCCCGTGAAAACGCCACACAAAGTACCCCGACTTGTAAACATTACCAGAATTACGGCATTTCACAGCTTTCCACTCGAAACCTCCGTGATTGAATTCGACAGTAAATGTAGTAAGAATCTATTTACAGGTCCTTGAGGTGTTTATTAAACGTTCTTAATCATTTCTGGGAACTCTCATTGTGTATTTTAACAGTTTTACCACAATTAGACAGTTTGCTTAGAAGTAGTTCCTGGAACCGTCACCATTTTAAATGATAGGCACAAAAAAGCGCCGAAGCCAATCCTCCTAAATTGTAAACATAAACAATATTCTCCTCATTCCAAGGCTTTAGACACCAATTCTGAGCTCTGTAAACATGAACTCTTAATATTTGAAAGCACCGTCCCGTGAAAACGCCACCCGAAATACCCGGAGTTTTAAATATAACCAGTATTTTCGTCATTTCACAGCTTTCCAAGGGAAACCTCCGTGATTGAATTCGACAGTAAATGTAGTAAGAATCTATTTACGTGTACTTGAGGTGTTCATTACACGTTCTTAATCATTTCTGGGGACTATCATTGTGTATTTTAAGAGTTTAACCACAATTAGACAGTTTGCTTAGAAGTATTTACTGGAACCGCCACCATTTTAACTGATTCACACAAAAAAAACGCCAAAGCCAATCCTCCTAAATTGTAAACATAAAAACTATTCTCGTCATTCCAAGGCTTTAGACACCAATTCTGAGCTCTGTAAACATGACCTCTTAATATTTGAAAGCACAGTCCCGTGAAAACGCCACCAGAAGTACCCGTACTTGTAAACATTACCAGTATTTTCGTCATTTCACAGCTTTCCACTGGAAACCTCCGTGATTGAATTCGAAAGTAAAGGTAGAAAGAATCTATTTACGTGTACTTGAGGTGTTCATTACACGTTCTTAATCATTTCTGGGGACTATCATTGTGTATTTTAAGAGTTTAACCACAATTAGACAGTTTGCTTAGAAGTATTTACTGGAACTGCCACCATTTTAACTGCTTCACACAAAGAAACGACAAAGCCAATCCTCCTAAATTGTAAACATAAACAATATTCTCGTCATTCCAAGGCTTTAGACACCAATTCTGAGCTCTGTAAACATGAACTCTTAATATTTGAAAGCACAGTCCCGGGAAAACGCCACCAGAAGTACCCGTACTTGTAAACATTACCAGAATTACGTCATTTCAGAGCTTTCCACTCGAAACTTCCGTGATTGAATTCGACAGTAAATGTAGTAAGAATCTATTTACGTGTACTTGAGGTGTTTATTACACGTTCTTAATCATTTCTGGTAACTCTCATTGTGTATTTTAACAGTTTTACCACAATTAGACAGTTTGCTTAGAAGTATTTACTGGAACCGCCACCATTTTAACTGATTCACACAAAGAAACGACAAAGCCAATCCTCCTAAATTGTAAACATAAAAACTATTCTCGTCATTCCAAGGCTTTAGACACCAATTCTGAGCTCTGTAAACATGAACTCTTAATATTTGAAAGCACAGTCCCGTGAAAACGCCACCAGAAGTACCCGTACTTGTAAACATTACCAGTATTTTCGTCATTTCACAGCTTTCCACTGGAAACCTCCGTGATTGAATTCGAAAGTAAAGGTAGAAAGAATCTATTTACGTGTACTTGAGGTGTTCATTACACGTTCTTAATCATTTCTGGGGACTATCATTGTGTATTTTAAGAGTTTAACCACAATTAGACAGTTTGCTTAGAAGTATTTACTGGAACTGCCACCATTTTAACTGCTTCACACAAAGAAACGACAAAGCCAATCCTCCTAAATTGTAAACATAAAAACTATTCTCGTCATTCCAAGGCTTTAGACACCAAATCTGAGCTCTGTAAACATGAACTCTTAATAATTGAAAGCACAGTCCCGTGAAAACGCCACACAAAGTACTCCGACTTGTAAACATTACCAGAATTACGGCATTTCACAGCTTTCCACTCGAAACCTCCGTGATTGAATTCGACAGTAAATGTAGTAAGAATCTATTTACAGGTCCTTGAGGTGTTTATTAAACGTTCTTAATCATTTCTGGGAACTCTCATTGTGTATTTTAACAGTTTTACCACAATTAGACAGTTTGCTTAGAAGTAGTTCCTGGAACCGTCACCATTTTAAATGATAGGCACAAAAAAGCGCCGAAGCCAATCCTCCTAAATTGTAAACATAAACAATATTCTCCTCATTCCAAGGCTTTAGACACCAATTCTGAGCTCTGTAAACATGAACTCTTAATATTTGAAAGCACCGTCCCGTGAAAACGCCACCCGAAATACCCGGAGTTTTAAATATAACCAGTATTTTCGTCATTTCACAGCTTTCCAAGGGAAACCTCCGTGATTGAATTCGACAGTAAATGTAGTAAGAATCTATTTACGTGTACTTGAGGTGTTCATTACACGTTCTTAATCATTTCTGGGGACTATCATTGTGTATTTTAAGAGTTTAACCACAATTAGACAGTTTGCTTAGAAGTATTTACTGGAACCGCCACCATTTTAACTGATTCACACAAAAAAAACGCCAAAGCCAATCCTCCTAAATTGTAAACATAAAAACTATTCTCGTCATTCCAAGGCTTTAGACACCAATTCTGAGCTCTGTAAACATGACCTCTTAATATTTGAAAGCACAGTCCCGTGAAAACGCCACCAGAAGTACCCGTACTTGTAAACATTACCAGTATTTTCGTCATTTCACAGCTTTCCACTGGAAACCTTGGTGATTGAATTCGACAGTAAATGAAGTAAGAATCTATTTACGTGTACTTGAGATGTTTATTACACGTTCTTAATCATTTCAGGGAAATCTCATTGTGTATGTTAATAGTTTTACCACAATTAGACAGTTTGCTTAGAACTGTTTACTGGAACCGCCACCATTTTAACTGATTCACACAAAAAAAACGCCAAAGCCCATCCTCCTAAATTGTAAACATAAAAACTATTCTCGTCATTCCAAGGCTTTAGACACCAAATCTGAGCTCTGTAAACATGAACTCTTAATAATTGAAAGCACAGTCCCGTGAAAACGCCACCGAAAGTACCCGGACTGGTAAACATTACCAGAATTACGTTATTTCACAGCTTTCATCTCGAAACCTCCGTGATTAAATTCGACAGTAAATGTAGTAAGAATCTATTTATGTGTACTTGAGGTGTTTATTACACGTTCTTAATCATTTCTGGTAACTCTCATTGTGTATTTTAACAGTTTTACCACAATTAGACAGTTTGCTTAGAAGTATTTACTGGAACCGCCACCATTTTAACTGATTCACACAAAAAAACACGCCAAAGCCAATCCTCCTAAATTGTAAACATAAACAATATTCTCGTCATTCCAAGGCTTTAGACACCAATTCTGAGCTCTGTAAACATGAACTCTTAATATTTGAAAGCACAGTCCCGTGAAAACGCCACCAGAAGTACCCGTACTTGTAAACATTACCAGTATTTTCGTCATTTCACAGCTTTCCACTGGAAACCTCGGTGATTGAATTCGACAGTAAATGAAGTAAGAATCTATTTACGTGTACTTGAGATGTTTATTACACGTTCTTAATCATTTCCGGGAACTCTCATTGTGTATGTTAATAGTTTTACCACAATTAGACAGTTTGCTTAGAACTGCTTACTGGAACCGCCACCATTTTAACTGATTCACACAAAAAAAACGCCAAAGCCAATCCTCCTAAATTGTAAACATAAAAACTATTCTCGTCATTCCAAGGCTTTAGACACCAAATCTGAGCTCTGTAAACATGAACTCTTAATAATTGAAAGCACAGTCCCGTGAAAACGCCACCCAAAGTACCCGGACTTGTAAACATTACCAGAATTACGGCATTTCACAGCTTTCCACTCGAAACCTCCGTGATTGAATTCGACAGTAAATGTAGTAAGAATCTATTTACAGGTCCTTGAGGTGTTTATTAAACGTTCTTAATCATTTCTGGGAACTCTCATTGTGTATTTTAACAGTTTTACCACAATTAGACAGTTTGCTTAGAAGTAGTTCCTGGAACCGTCACCATTTTAAATGATACGCACAAAAAAGCGCCGAAGCCAATCCTCCTAAATTGTAAACATAAACAATATTCTCCTCATTCCAAGGCTTTAGACACCAATTCTGAGCTCTGTAAACATGAACTCTTAATATTTGAAAGCAAAGTCCCGTGAAAACGCCACCCGAAATACCCGGAGTTGTAAATATAACCAGTATTTTCGTCATTTCACAGCTTTCCAAGGGAAACCTCGGTGATTGAATTCGACAGTAAATGTAGTAAGAATCTATTTACGTGTACTTGAGGTGTTCAATACACGTTCTTAATCATTTCTGGGGACTATCATTGTGTATTTTAAGATTTTAACCACAATTAGACAGTTTGCTTAGAAGTATTTACTGTAACCGCCACCATTTTAACTGATTCACACAAAAAAAACGCCAAAGCCAATCCTCCTAAATTGTAAACATATAAACTATTCTCGTCATTCCAAGGCTTTAGACACCAAATCTGAGCTCTGTAAACATGAACTCTTAATAATTGAAAGCACAGTCCCGTGAAAACGCCACCGAAAGTACCCGGACTGGTAAACATTACCAGAATTACGTTATTTCACAGCTTTCCACTCGAAACCTCCGTGATTAAATTCGACAGTAAATGTAGTAAGAATCTATTTATGTGTACTTGAGGTGTTTATTACACGTTCTTAATCATTTCCGGGAACTCTCATTGTGTATTTTAACAGTTTTACCACAATTAGACAGTTTGCTTAGAAGTATTTACTGGAACCGCCACCATTTTAACTGATTCACACAAAAAAAACGCCAAAGCCAATCCTCCTAAATTGTAAACATAAAAACTATTCTCGTCATTCCAAGGCTTTAGACACCAAATCTGAGCTCTGTAAACATGAACTCTTAATAATTGAAAGCACAGTCCCGTGAAAACGCCACCCAAAGTACCCGGACTTGTAAACATTACCAGAATTACGGCATTTCACAGCTTTCCACTCGAAACCTCCGTGATTGAATTCGACAGTAAATGTAGTAAGAATCTATTTACAGGTCCTTGAGGTGTTTATTAAACGTTCTTAATCATTTCTGGGAACTCTCATTGTGTATTTTAACAGTTTTACCACAATTAGACAGTTTGCTTAGAAGTAGTTCCTGGAACCGTCACCATTTTAAATGATACGCACAAAAAAGCGCCGAAGCCAATCCTCCTAAATTGTAAACATAAACAATATTCTCCTCATTCCAAGGCTTTAGACACCAAATCTGAGCTCTGTAAACATGAACTCTTAATAATTGAAAGCACAGTCCCGTGAAAACGCCACCGAAAGTACCCGGACTGGTAAACATTACCAGAATTACGTCATTTCACAGCTTTCCACTCGAAACCTCCGTGATTAAATTCGACAGTAAATGTAGTAAGAATCTATTTACGTGTACTTGAGGTGTTTATTACACGTTCTTAATCATTTCTGGTAACTCTCATTGTGTATTTTAACAGTTTTACCACAATTAGACAGTTTGCTTAGAAGTATTTACTGGAACCGCCACCATTTTAACTGATTCACACAAAAAAAACGCCAAAGCCAATCCTCCTAAATTGTAAACACAAAAACTATTCTCGTGATTCAAAGGCTTTAGACACCAATTCTGAGCTCTGTAAACATGAACTCGTAATAATTGAAAGCACAGTCCCGTGAAAACGCCACCAGAAGTACCCGGACTTGTAAACATTACCAGTATTTTCGTCATTTCACAGCTTTCCACTGGAAACCTCCGTGTTGAATTCGACAGTAAATGTAGTAAGAATCTATTTACGTGTACTTGAGATGTTTATTACACGTTCTTAATCATTTCTGGGAACTCTCATTGTGTATTTTAACAGTTTTACCACAATTAGACAGTTTGCTTAGAACTGTTTACTGGAACCGCCACGATTTTAACTGATTCACACAAAAAAAAACGCCAAAGCCAATCCTCCTAAATTGTAAACACAAAAAATATTCTCGTGATTCAAAGGCTTTAGACACCAATTCTGAGCTCTGTAAACATGAACTCTTAATATTTGAAAGCACAGTCCCGTGAAAACGCCACCAGAAGTACCCGGACTTGTAAACATTACCAGTATTTTCGTCATTTCACAGCTTTCCACTGGAAACCTCCGTGATTGAATTCGACAGTAAATGTAGTAAGAATCTATTTACGTGTACTTGAGATGTTTATTACACGTTCTTAATCATTTCTGGGAACTCTCATTGTGTATTTTAACAGTTTTACCACAATTAGACAGTTTGCTTAGAAGTATTTACTGGAACCGCCACCATTTTAACTGATTCACACAAAAAAAACGCCAAAGCCAATCCTCCTAAATTGTAAACACAAAAACTATTCTCGTGATTCAAAGGCTTTAGACACCAATTCTTAGCTCTGTAAACATGAACTCTTAATATTTGAAAGCACAGTCCCGTGAAAACGCCACCAGAAGTACCCGTACTTGTAAACATTACCAGTATTTTCGTCATTTCACAGCTTTCCACTGGAAACCTCCGTGTTGAATTCGACAGTAAATGTAGTAAGAATCTATTTACGTGTACTTGAGATGTTTATTACACGTTCTTAATCATTTCTGGGAACTCTCATTGTGTATTTTAACAGTTTTACCACAATTAGATAGTTTGCTTAGAAGTATTTACTGGAACCGCCACCATTTTGACTGATTCACACAAAAAAAACGCCAAAGCCAATCCTCCTAAATTGTAAACACAAAAACTATTCTCGTGATTCAACGGCTTTAGACACCAATTCTGAGCTCTGTAAACATGAACTCTTAATATTTGAAAGCACAGTCCCGTGAAAACGCCACCAGAAGTACCCGGACTTGTAAACATTACCAGTATTTTCGTCATTTCACACCTTTCCACTGGAAACCTCCGTGATTGAATTCGACAGTAAATGTAGTAAGAATCTATTTACGTGTACTTGAGATGTTTATTACACGTTCTTAATCATTTCTGGGAACTCTCATTGTGTATTTTAACAGTTTTACCACAATTAGACAGTTTGCTTAGAAGTATTTACTGGAACCGCCACCATTTTAACTGATTCTCACAAAAAAAACGCCAAAGCCAATCCTCCTAAATTGTAAACAAAAACACTATTCTCGTCATTCAAAGGCTTTAGACACCAATTCTGAGCTCTGTAAACATGAACTCTTAATATTTGAAAGCACAGTCCCGTGAAAACGCCACCAGAAGTACCCGTACTTGTAAACATTACCAGTATTTTCGTCATTTCACAGCTTTCCACTGGAAACCTCAGTGTTTAATTCGACAGTAAATGTAGTAAGAATCTATTTACGTGTACTTGAGATGTTTATTACACGTTCTTAATCATTTCTGGGAACTCTCATTGTGTATTTTAACAGTTTTACCACAATTAGACAGTTTGCTTAGAAGTATTTACTGGAACCGCCACCATTTTAACTGATTCACACAAAAAAAACGCCAAAGCCAATCCTCCTAAATTGTAAACACAAAAACTATTCTCGTGATTCAAAGGCTTTAGACACCAATTCTGAGCTCTGTAAACATGAACTCTTAATATTTGAAAGCACAGTCCCGGGAAAAGGCCACCAGAAGTACCCGGACTTGTAAACATTACCAGTATTTTCGTCATTTCACAGCTTTCCACTGGAAACCTCCGTGATTGAATTCGACAGTAAATGTAGTAAGAATCTATTTACGTGTACTTGAGATGTTTATTACACGTTCTTAATCATTTCTGGTAACTCTCATTGTGTATTTTAACAGTTTTACCACAATTAGACAGTTTGCTTAGAAGTATTTACTGGAACCGCCACCATTTTAACTGATTCACACAAAAAAAACGCCAAAGCCAATCCTCCTAAATTGTAAACACAAAAACTATTCTCGTGATTCAAAGGCTTTAGACACCAATTCTGAGCTCTGTAAACATGAACTCTTAATATTTGAAAGCACAGTCCCGTGAAAACGCCACCAGAAGTACCCGTACTTGTAAACATTACCAGTATTTTCGTCATTTCACAGCTTTCCACTGGAAACCTCCGTGATTGAATTTGACAGTAAATGTAGTAAGAATCTATTTACGTGTACTTGAGATGTTTATTACACGTTCTTAATCATTTCTGTGAACTCTCATTGTGTATTTTAACAGTTTTACCACAATTAGATAGTTTGCTTAGAAGTATTTACTGGAACCGCCACCATTTTAACTGATTCACACAAAAAAAACGCCAAAGCCAATCCTCCTAAATTGTAAACACAAAAACTATTCTCGTGATTCAAAGGCTTTAGACACCAATTCTTAGCTCTGTAAACATGAACTCTTAATATTTGAAAGCACAGTCCCGTGAAAACGCCACCAGAAGTACCCGTACTTGTAAACATTACCAGTATTTTCATCATTTCACAGCTTTCCACTGGAAACCTCCGTGTTGAATTCGACAGTAAATGTAGTAAGAATCTATTTACGTGTACTTGAGATGTTTATTACACGTTCTTAATCATTTCTGGGAACTCTCATTGTGTATTTTAACAGTTTTACCACAATTAGACAGTTTGCTTAGAAGTATTTACTGGAACCGCCACCATTTTAACTGATTCACACAAAAAAAACGCTAAAGCCAATCCTCCTAAATTGTAAACACAAAAACTATTCTCGTGATTCAAAGGCTTTAGACACCAATTCTGAGCTCTGTAAACATGAACTCTTAATATTTGAAAGCACAGTCCCGGGAAAAGGCCACCAGAAGTACCCGGACTTGTAAACATTACCAGTATTTTCGTCATTTCACAGCTTTCCACTGGAAACCTCCGTGATTGAATTCGACAGTAAATGTAGTAAGAATCTATTTACGTGTACTTGAGATGTTTATTACACGTTCTTAATCATTTCTGGGAACTCTCATTGTGTATTTTAACAGTTTTACCACAATTAGACAGTTTGCTTAGAAGTATTTACTGGAACCGCCACCATTTTAACTGATTCACACAAAAAAAACGCCAAAGCCAATCCTCCTAAATTGTAAACACAAAAACTATTCTCGTGATTCAAAGGCTTTAGACACCAATTCTGAGCTCTGTAAACATGAACTCTTAATATTTGAAAGCACAGTCCCGTGAAAACGCCACCAGAAGTACCCGTACTTGTAAACATTACCAGTATTTTCGTCATTTCACAGCTTTCCACTGGAAACCTCCGTGATTGAATTTGACAGTAAATGTAGTAAGAATCTATTTACGTGTACTTGAGATGTTTATTACACGTTCTTAATCATTTCTGTGAACTCTCATTGTGTATTTTAACAGTTTTACCACAATTAGATAGTTTGCTTAGAAGTATTTACTGGAACCGCCACCATTTTAACTGATTCACACAAAAAAAACGCCAAAGCCAATCCTCCTAAATTGTAAACACAAAAACTATTCTCGTGATTCAAAGGCTTTAGACACCAATTCTGAGCTCTGTAAACATGAACTCTTAATATTTGAAAGCACAGTCCCGGGAAAAGGCCACCAGAAGTACCCGGACTTGTAAACATTACCAGTATTTTCGTCATTTCACAGCTTTCCACTGGAAACCTCCGTGATTGAATTCGACAGTAAATGTAGTAAGAATCTATTTACGTGTACTTGAGATGTTTATTACACGTTCTTAATCATTTCTGGGAACTCTCATTGTGTATTTTAACAGTTTTACCACAATTAGACAGTTTGCTTAGAAGTATTTACTGGAACCGCCACCATTTTAACTGATTCACACAAAAAAAACGCCAAAGCCAATCCTCCTAAATTGTAAACACAAAAACTATTCTCGTGATTCAAAGGCTTTAGACACCAATTCTGAGCTCTGTAAACATGAACTCTTAATATTTGAAAGCACAGTCCCGTGAAAACGCCACCAGAAGTACCCGTACTTGTAAACATTACCAGTATTTTCGTCATTTCACAGCTTTCCACTGGAAACCTCCGTGATTGAATTTGACAGTAAATGTAGTAAGAATCTATTTACGTGTACTTGAGATGTTTATTACACGTTCTTAATCATTTCTGTGAACTCTCATTGTGTATTTTAACAGTTTTACCACAATTAGATAGTTTGCTTAGAAGTATTTACTGGAACCGCCACCATTTTAACTGATTCACACAAAAAAAACGCCAAAGCCAATCCTCCTAAATTGTAAACACAAAAACTATTCTCGTGATTCAAAGGCTTTAGACACCAATTCTTAGCTCTGTAAACATGAACTCTTAATATTTGAAAGCACAGTCCCGTGAAAACGCCACCAGAAGTACCCGTACTTGTAAACATTACCAGTATTTTCATCATTTCACAGCTTTCCACTGGAAACCTCCGTGTTGAATTCGACAGTAAATGTAGTAAGAATCTATTTACGTGTACTTGAGATGTTTATTACACGTTCTTAATCATTTCTGGGAACTCTCATTGTGTATTTTAACAGTTTTACCACAATTAGACAGTTTGCTTAGAAGTATTTACTGGAACCGCCACCATTTTAACTGATTCACACAAAAAAAACGCCAAAGCCAATCCTCCTAAATTGTAAACACAAAAACTATTCTCGTGATTCAAAGGCTTTAGACACCAATTCTGAGCTCTGTAAACATGAACTCTTAATATTTGAAAGCACAGTCCCGGGAAAAGGCCACCAGAAGTACCCGGACTTGTAAACATTACCAGTATTTTCGTCATTTCACAGCTTTCCACTGGAAACCTCCGTGATTGAATTCGACAGTAAATGTAGTAAGAATCTATTTACGTGTACTTGAGATGTTTATTACACGTTCTTAATCATTTCTGGGAACTCTCATTGTGTATTTTAACAGTTTTACCACAATTAGACAGTTTGCTTAGAAGTATTTACTGGAACCGCCACCATTTTAACTGATTCACACAAAAAAAACGCCAAAGCCAATCCTCCTAAATTGTAAACACAAAAACTATTCTCGTGATTCAAAGGCTTTAGACACCAATTCTGAGCTCTGTAAACATGAACTCTTAATATTTGAAAGCACAGTCCCGTGAAAACGCCACCAGAAGTACCCGTACTTGTAAACATTACCAGTATTTTCGTCATTTCACAGCTTTCCACTGGAAACCTCCGTGATTGAATTTGACAGTAAATGTAGTAAGAATCTATTTACGTGTACTTGAGATGTTTATTACACGTTCTTAATCATTTCTGTGAACTCTCATTGTGTATTTTAACAGTTTTACCACAATTAGATAGTTTGCTTAGAAGTATTTACTGGAACCGCCACCATTTTAACTGATTCACACAAAAAAAACGCCAAAGCCAATCCTCCTAAATTGTAAACACAAAAACTATTCTCGTGATTCAAAGGCTTTAGACACCAATTCTTAGCTCTGTAAACATGAACTCTTAATATTTGAAAGCACAGTCCCGTGAAAACGCCACCAGAAGTACCCGTACTTGTAAACATTACCAGTATTTTCATCATTTCACAGCTTTCCACTGGAAACCTCCGTGTTGAATTCGACAGTAAATGTAGTAAGAATCTATTTACGTGTACTTGAGATGTTTATTACACGTTCTTAATCATTTCTGGGAACTCTCATTGTGTATTTTAACAGTTTTACCACAATTAGACAGTTTGCTTAGAAGTATTTACTGGAACCACCACCATTTTGACTGATTCACACAAAAAAAACGCCAAAGCCAATCCTCCTAAATTGTAAACACAAAAACTATTCTCGTGATTCAAAGGCTTTAGACACCAATTCTGAGCTCTGTAAACATGAACTCTTAATATTTGAAAGCACCGTCCCGTGAAAACGCCACCCGAAATACCCGGAGTTTTAAATATAACCAGTATTTTCGTCATTTCACAGCTTTCCAAGGGAAACCTCCGTGATTGAATTCGACAGTAAATGTAGTAAGAATCTATTTACGTGTACTTGAGGTGTTCATTACACGTTCTTAATCATTTCTGGGGACTATCATTGTGTATTTTAAGAGTTTAACCACAATTAGACAGTTTGCTTAGAAGTATTTACTGGAACCGCCACCATTTTAACTGATTCACACAAAAAAAACGCCAAAGCCAATCCTCCTAAATTGTAAACATAAAAACTATTCTCGTCATTCCAAGGCTTTAGACACCAATTCTGAGCTCTGTAAACATGAACTCTTAATATTTGAAAGCACAGTCCCGTGAAAACGCCACCAGAAGTACCCGTACTTGTAAACATTACCAGTATTTTCGTCATTTCACAGCTTTCCACTGGAAACCTCGGTGATTGAATTCGACAGTAAATGAAGTAAGAATCTATTTACGTGTACTTGAGATGTTTATTACACGTTCTTAATCATTTCAGGGAACTCTCATTGTGTATGTTAATAGTTTTACCACAATTAGACAGTTTGCTTAGAACTGTTTACTGGAACCGCCACCATTTTAACTGATTCACACAAAAAAAACGCCAAAGCCCATCCTCCTAAATTGTAAACATAAAAACTATTCTCGTCATTCCAAGGCTTTAGACACCAAATCTGAGCTCTGTAAACATGAACTCTTAATAATTGAAAGCACAGTCCCGTGAAAACGCCACCGAAAGTACCCGGACTGGTAAACATTACCAGAATTACGTTATTTCACAGCTTTCCACTCGAAACTTCCGTGATTGAATTCGACAGTAAATGTAGTAAGAATCTATTTATGTGTACTTGAGGTGTTTATTACACGTTCTTAATCATTTCTGGTAACTCTCATTGTGTATTTTAACAGTTTTACCACAATTAGACAGTTTGCTTAGAAGTATTTACTGGAACCGCCACCATTTTAACTGATTCACACAAAAAAACACGCCAAAGCCAATCCTCCTAAATTGTAAACATAAACAATATTCTCGTCATTCCAAGGCTTTAGACACCAATTCTGAGCTCTGTAAACATGAACTCTTAATATTTGAAAGCACAGTCCCGTGAAAACGCCACCAGAAGTACCCGTACTTGTAAACATTACCAGAATTACGTCATTTCACAGCTTTCCACTCGAAACTTCCGTGATTGAATTCGACAGTAAATGTAGTAAGAATCTATTTACGTGTACTTGAGGTGTTTATTACACGTTCTTAATCATTTCTGGTAACTCTCATTGTGTATTTTAACAGTTTTACCACAATTAGACAGTTTGCTTAGAAGTATTTACTGGAACCGCCACCATTTTAACTGCTTCACACAAAGAAACGACAAAGCCAATCCTCCTAAATTGTAAACATAAAAACTATTCTCGTCATTCCAAGGCTTTAGACACCAATTCTGAGCTCTGTAAACATGAACTCTTAATATTTGAAAGCACAGTCCCGTGAAAACGCCACCAGAAGTACCCGTACTTGTAAACATTACCAGTATTTTCGTCATTTCACAGCTTTCCACTGGAAACCTCCGTGATTGAATTCGAAAGTAAAGGTAGAAAGAATCTATTTACGTGTACTTGAGGTGTTCATTACACGTTCTTAATCATTTCTGGGGACTATCATTGTGTATTTTAAGAGTTTAACCACAATTAGACAGTTTGCTTAGAAGTATTTACTGGAACTGCCACCATTTTAACTGCTTCACACAAAGAAACGACAAAGCCAATCCTCCTAAATTGTAAACATAAAAACTATTCTCGTCATTCCAAGGCTTTAGACACCAAATCTGAGCTCTGTAAACATGAACTCTTAATAATTGAAAGCACAGTCCCGTGAAAACGCCACACAAAGTACCCCGACTTGTAAACATTACCAGAATTACGGCATTTCACAGCTTTCCACTCGAAACCTCCGTGATTGAATTCGACAGTAAATGTAGTAAGAATCTATTTACAGGTCCTTGAGGTGTTTATTAAACGTTCTTAATCATTTCTGGGAACTCTCATTGTGTATTTTAACAGTTTTACCACAATTAGACAGTTTGCTTAGAAGTAGTTCCTGGAACCGTCACCATTTTAAATGATAGGCACAAAAAAGCGCCGAAGCCAATCCTCCTAAATTGTAAACATAAACAATATTCTCCTCATTCCAAGGCTTTAGACACCAATTCTGAGCTCTGTAAACATGAACTCTTAATATTTGAAAGCACCGTCCCGTGAAAACGCCACCCGAAATACCCGGAGTTTTAAATATAACCAGTATTTTCGTCATTTCACAGCTTTCCAAGGGAAACCTCCGTGATTGAATTCGACAGTAAATGTAGTAAGAATCTATTTACGTGTACTTGAGGTGTTCATTACACGTTCTTAATCATTTCTGGGGACTATCATTGTGTATTTTAAGAGTTTAACCACAATTAGACAGTTTGCTTAGAAGTATTTACTGGAACCGCCACCATTTTAACTGATTCACACAAAAAAAACGCCAAAGCCAATCCTCCTAAATTGTAAACATAAAAACTATTCTCGTCATTCCAAGGCTTTAGACACCAATTCTGAGCTCTGTAAACATGAACTCTTAATATTTGAAAGCACAGTCCCGTGAAAACGCCACCAGAAGTACCCGTACTTGTAAACATTACCAGTATTTTCGTCATTTCACAGCTTTCCACTGGAAACCTCGGTGATTGAATTCGACAGTAAATGAAGTAAGAATCTATTTACGTGTACTTGAGATGTTTATTACACGTTCTTAATCATTTCAGGGAACTCTCATTGTGTATGTTAATAGTTTTACCACAATTAGACAGTTTGCTTAGAACTGTTTACTGGAACCGCCACCATTTTAACTGATTCACACAAAAAAAACGCCAAAGCCCATCCTCCTAAATTGTAAACATAAAAACTATTCTCGTCATTCCAAGGCTTTAGACACCAAATCTGAGCTCTGTAAACATGAACTCTTAATAATTGAAAGCACAGTCCCGTGAAAACGCCACCGAAAGTACCCGGACTGGTAAACATTACCAGAATTACGTTATTTCACAGCTTTCCACTCGAAACTTCCGTGATTGAATTCGACAGTAAATGTAGTAAGAATCTATTTATGTGTACTTGAGGTGTTTATTACACGTTCTTAATCATTTCTGGTAACTCTCATTGTGTATTTTAACAGTTTTACCACAATTAGACAGTTTGCTTAGAAGTATTTACTGGAACCGCCACCATTTTAACTGATTCACACAAAAAAACACGCCAAAGCCAATCCTCCTAAATTGTAAACATAAACAATATTCTCGTCATTCCAAGGCTTTAGACACCAATTCTGAGCTCTGTAAACATGAACTCTTAATATTTGAAAGCACAGTCCCGTGAAAACGCCACCAGAAGTACCCGTACTTGTAAACATTACCAGAATTACGTCATTTCACAGCTTTCCACTCGAAACTTCCGTGATTGAATTCGACAGTAAATGTAGTAAGAATCTATTTACGTGTACTTGAGGTGTTTATTACACGTTCTTAATCATTTCTGGTAACTCTCATTGTGTATTTTAACAGTTTTACCACAATTAGACAGTTTGCTTAGAAGTATTTACTGGAACCGCCACCATTTTAACTGATTCACACAAAGAAACGACAAAGCCAATCCTCCTAAATTGTAAACATAAAAACTATTCTCGTCATTCCAAGGCTTTAGACACCAATTCTGAGCTCTGTAAACATGAACTCTTAATATTTGAAAGCACAGTCCCGTGAAAACGCCACCAGAAGTACCCGTACTTGTAAACATTACCAGTATTTTCGTCATTTCACAGCTTTCCACTGGAAACCTCCGTGATTGAATTCGAAAGTAAAGGTAGAAAGAATCTATTTACGTGTACTTGAGGTGTTCATTACACGTTCTTAATCATTTCTGGGGACTATCATTGTGTATTTTAAGAGTTTAACCACAATTAGACAGTTTGCTTAGAAGTATTTACTGGAACTGCCACCATTTTAACTGCTTCACACAAAGAAACGACAAAGCCAATCCTCCTAAATTGTAAACATAAAAACTATTCTCGTCATTCCAAGGCTTTAGACACCAAATCTGAGCTCTGTAAACATGAACTCTTAATAATTGAAAGCACAGTCCCGTGAAAACGCCACACAAAGTACCCCGACTTGTAAACATTACCAGAATTACGGCATTTCACAGGTTTCCACTCGAAACCTCCGTGATTGAATTCGACAGTAAATGTAGTAAGAATCTATTTACAGGTCCTTGAGGTGTTTATTAAACGTTCTTAATCATTTCTGGGAACTCTCATTGTGTATTTTAACAGTTTTACCACAATTAGACAGTTTGCTTAGAAGTAGTTCCTGGAACCGTCACCATTTTAAATGATAGGCACAAAAAAGCGCCGAAGCCAATCCTCCTAAATTGTAAACATAAACAATATTCTCCTCATTCCAAGGCTTTAGACACCAATTCTGAGCTCTGTAAACATGAACTCTTAATATTTGAAAGCACCGTCCCGTGAAAACGCCACCCGAAATACCCGGAGTTTTAAATATAACCAGTATTTTCGTCATTTCACAGCTTTCCAAGGGAAACCTCCGTGATTGAATTCGACAGTAAATGTAGTAAGAATCTATTTACGTGTACTTGAGGTGTTCATTACACGTTCTTAATCATTTCAGGGAACTCTCATTGTGTATGTTAATAGTTTTACCACAATTAGACAGTTTGCTTAGAACTGTTTACTGGAACCGCCACCATTTTAACTGATTCACACAAAAAAAACGCCAAAGCCCATCCTCCTAAATTGTAAACATAAAAACTATTCTCGTCATTCCAAGGCTTTAGACACCAAATCTGAGCTCTGTAAACATGAACTCTTAATAATTGAAAGCACAGTCCCGTGAAAACGCCACCGAAAGTACACGGACTGGTAAACATTACCAGAATTACGTTATTTCACAGCTTTCCACTCGAAACCTCCGTGATTAAATTCGACAGTAAATGTAGTAAGAATCTATTTATGTGTACTTGAGGTGTTTATTACACGTTCTTAATCATTTCTGGTAACTCTCATTGTGTATTTTAACAGTTTTACCACAATTAGACAGTTTGCTTAGAAGTATTTACTGGAACCGCCACCATTTTAACTGATTCACACAAAAAAACACGCCAAAGCCAATCCTCCTAAATTGTAAACATAAACAATATTCTCGTCATTCCAAGGCTTTAGACACCAATTCTGAGCTCTGTAAACATGAACTCTTAATATTTGAAAGCACAGTCCCGTGAAAACGCCACCGAAAGTACCCGGACTGGTAAACATTACCAGAATTACGTTATTTCACAGCTTTCCACTCGAAACTTCCGTGATTGAATTCGACAGTAAATGTAGTAAGAATCTATTTATGTGTACTTGAGGTGTTTATTACACGTTCTTAATCATTTCTGGTAACTCTCATTGTGTATTTTAACAGTTTTACCACAATTAGACAGTTTGCTTAGAAGTATTTACTGGAACCGCCACCATTTTAACTGATTCACACAAAAAAACACGCCAAAGCCAATCCTCCTAAATTGTAAACATAAACAATATTCTCGTCATTCCAAGGCTTTAGACACCAATTCTGAGCTCTGTAAACATGAACTCTTAATATTTGAAAGCACAGTCCCGTGAAAACGCCACCAGAAGTACCCGTACTTGTAAACATTACCAGTATTTTCGTCATTTCACAGCTTTCCACTGGAAACCTCGGTGATTGAATTCGACAGTAAATGAAGTAAGAATCTATTTACGTGTACTTGAGATGCTTATTACACGTTCTTAATCATTTCCGGGAACTCTCATTGTGTATGTTAATAGTTTTACCACAATTAGACAGTTTGCTTAGAACTGCTTACTGGAACCGCCACCATTTTAACTGATTCACACAAAAAAAACGCCAAAGCCAATCCTCCTAAATTGTAAACATAAAAACTATTCTCGTCATTCCAAGGCTTTAGACACCAAATCTGAGCTCTGTAAACATGAACTCTTAATAATTGAAAGCACAGTCCCGTGAAAACGCCACCCAAAGTACCCGGACTTGTAAACATTACCAGAATTACGGCATTTCACAGCTTTCCACTCGAAACCTCCGTGATTGAATTCGACAGTAAATGTAGTAAGAATCTATTTACAGGTCCTTGAGGTGTTTATTAAACGTTCTTAATCATTTCTGGGAACTCTCATTGTGTATTTTAACAGTTTTACCACAATTAGACAGTTTGCTTAGAAGTAGTTCCTGGAACCGTCACCATTTTAAATGATACGCACAAAAAAGCGCCGAAGCCAATCCCCCTAAATTGTAAACATAAACAATATTCTCCTCATTCCAAGGCTTTAGACACCAATTCTGAGCTCTGTAAACATGAACTCTTAATATTTGAAAGCAAAGTCCCGTGAAAACGCCACCCGAAATACCCGGAGTTGTAAATATAACCAGTATTTTCGTCATTTCACAGCTTTCCAAGGGAAACCTCGGTGATTGAATTCGACAGTAAATGTAGTAAGAATCTATTTACGTGTACTTGAGGTGTTCAATACACGTTCTTAATCATTTCTGGGGACTATCATTGTGTATTTTAAGATTTTAACCACAATTAGACAGTTTGCTTAGAAGTATTTACTGTAACCGCCACCATTTTAACTGATTCACACAAAAAAAACGCCAAAGCCAATCCTCCTAAATTGTAAACATATAAACTATTCTCGTCATTCCAAGGCTTTAGACACCAAATCTGAGCTCTGTAAACATGAACTCTTAATAATTGAAAGCACAGTCCCGTGAAAACGCCACCGAAAGTACCCGGACTGGTAAACATTACCAGAATTACGTTATTTCACAGCTTTCCACTCGAAACCTCCGTGATTAAATTCGACAGTAAATGTAGTAAGAATCTATTTATGTGTACTTGAGGTGTTTATTACACGTTCTTAATCATTTCCGGGAACTCTCATTGTGTATTTTAACAGTTTTACCACAATTAGACAGTTTGCTTAGAAGTATTTACTGGAACCGCCACCATTTTAACTGATTCACACAAAAAAAACGCCAAAGCCAATCCTCCTAAATTGTAAACATAAAAACTATTCTCGTCATTCCAAGGCTTTAGACACCAAATCTGAGCTCTGTAAACATGAACTCTTAATAATTGAAAGCACAGTCCCGTGAAAACGCCACCCAAAGTACCCGGACTTGTAAACATTACCAGAATTACGGCATTTCACAGCTTTCCACTCGAAACCTCCGTGATTGAATTCGACAGTAAATGTAGTAAGAATCTATTTACAGGTCCTTGAGGTGTTTATTAAACGTTCTTAATCATTTCTGGGAACTCTCATTGTGTATTTTAACAGTTTTACCACAATTAGACAGTTTGCTTAGAAGTAGTTCCTGGAACCGTCACCATTTTAAATGATACGCACAAAAAAGCGCCGAAGCCAATCCTCCTAAATTGTAAACATAAACAATATTCTCCTCATTCCAAGGCTTTAGACACCAAATCTGAGCTCTGTAAACATGAACTCTTAATAATTGAAAGCACAGTCCCGTGAAAACGCCACCGAAAGTACCCGGACTGGTAAACATTACCAGAATTACGTCATTTCACAGCTTTCCACTCGAAACCTCCGTGATTAAATTCGACAGTAAATGTAGTAAGAATCTATTTACGTGTACTTGAGGTGTTCATTACACGTTCTTAATCATTTCTGGGGACTATCATTGTGTATTTTAAGAGTTTAACCACAATTAGACAGTTTGCTTAGAAGTATTTACTGGAACTGCCACCATTTTAACTGCTTCACACAAAGAAACGACAAAGCCAATCCTCCTAAATTGTAAACATAAAAACTATTCTCGTCATTCCAAGGCTTTAGACACCAAATCTGAGCTCTGTAAACATGAACTCTTAATAATTGAAAGCACAGTCCCGTGAAAACGCCACACAAAGTACCCCGACTTGTAAACATTACCAGAATTACGGCATTTCACAGCTTTCCACTCGAAACCTCCGTGATTGAATTCGACAGTAAATGTAGTAAGAATCTATTTACAGGTCCTTGAGGTGTTTATTAAACGTTCTTAATCATTTCTGGGAACTCTCATTGTGTATTTTAACAGTTTTACCACAATTAGACAGTTTGCTTAGAAGTAGTTCCTGGAACCGTCACCATTTTAAATGATAGGCACAAAAAAGCGCCGAAGCCAATCCTCCTAAATTGTAAACATAAACAATATTCTCCTCATTCCAAGGCTTTAGACACCAATTCTGAGCTCTGTAAACATGAACTCTTAATATTTGAAAGCACCGTCCCGTGAAAACGCCACCCGAAATACCCGGAGTTTTAAATATAACCAGTATTTTCGTCATTTCACAGCTTTCCAAGGGAAACCTCCGTGATTGAATTCGACAGTAAATGTAGTAAGAATCTATTTACGTGTACTTGAGGTGTTCATTACACGTTCTTAATCATTTCTGGGGACTATCATTGTGTATTTTAAGAGTTTAACCACAATTAGACAGTTTGCTTAGAAGTATTTACTGGAACCGCCACCATTTTAACTGATTCACACAAAAAAAACGCCAAAGCCAATCCTCCTAAATTGTAAACATAAAAACTATTCTCGTCATTCCAAGGCTTTAGACACCAATTCTGAGCTCTGTAAACATGAACTCTTAATATTTGAAAGCACAGTCCCGTGAAAACGCCACCAGAAGTACCCGTACTTGTAAACATTACCAGTATTTTCGTCATTTCACAGCTTTCCACTGGAAACCTCGGTGATTGAATTCGACAGTAAATGAAGTAAGAATCTATTTACGTGTACTTGAGATGTTTATTACACGTTCTTAATCATTTCAGGGAACTCTCATTGTGTATGTTAATAGTTTTACCACAATTAGACAGTTTGCTTAGAACTGTTTACTGGAACCGCCACCATTTTAACTGATTCACACAAAAAAAACGCCAAAGCCCATCCTCCTAAATTGTAAACATAAAAACTATTCTCGTCATTCCAAGGCTTTAGACACCAAATCTGAGCTCTGTAAACATGAACTCTTAATAATTGAAAGCACAGTCCCGTGAAAACGCCACCGAAAGTACCCGGACTGGTAAACATTACCAGAATTACGTTATTTCACAGCTTTCCACTCGAAACTTCCGTGATTGAATTCGACAGTAAATGTAGTAAGAATCTATTTATGTGTACTTGAGGTGTTTATTACACGTTCTTAATCATTTCTGGTAACTCTCATTGTGTATTTTAACAGTTTTACCACAATTAGACAGTTTGCTTAGAAGTATTTACTGGAACCGCCACCATTTTAACTGATTCACACAAAAAAACACGCCAAAGCCAATCCTCCTAAATTGTAAACATAAACAATATTCTCGTCATTCCAAGGCTTTAGACACCAATTCTGAGCTCTGTAAACATGAACTCTTAATATTTGAAAGCACAGTCCCGTGAAAACGCCACCAGAAGTACCCGTACTTGTAAACATTACCAGAATTACGTCATTTCACAGCTTTCCACTCGAAACTTCCGTGATTGAATTCGACAGTAAATGTAGTAAGAATCTATTTACGTGTACTTGAGGTGTTTATTACACGTTCTTAATCATTTCTGGTAACTCTCATTGTGTATTTTAACAGTTTTACCACAATTAGACAGTTTGCTTAGAAGTATTTACTGGAACCGCCACCATTTTAACTGATTCACACAAAGAAACGACAAAGCCAATCCTCCTAAATTGTAAACATAAAAACTATTCTCGTCATTCCAAGGCTTTAGACACCAATTCTGAGCTCTGTAAACATGAACTCTTAATATTTGAAAGCACAGTCCCGTGAAAACGCCACCAGAAGTACCCGTACTTGTAAACATTACCAGTATTTTCGTCATTTCACAGCTTTCCACTGGAAACCTCCGTGATTGAATTCGAAAGTAAAGGTAGAAAGAATCTATTTACGTGTACTTGAGGTGTTCATTACACGTTCTTAATCATTTCTGGGGACTATCATTGTGTATTTTAAGAGTTTAACCACAATTAGACAGTTTGCTTAGAAGTATTTACTGGAACTGCCACCATTTTAACTGCTTCACACAAAGAAACGACAAAGCCAATCCTCCTAAATTGTAAACATAAAAACTATTCTCGTCATTCCAAGGCTTTAGACACCAAATCTGAGCTCTGTAAACATGAACTCTTAATAATTGAAAGCACAGTCCCGTGAAAACGCCACACAAAGTACCCCGACTTGTAAACATTACCAGAATTACGGCATTTCACAGGTTTCCACTCGAAACCTCCGTGATTGAATTCGACAGTAAATGTAGTAAGAATCTATTTACAGGTCCTTGAGGTGTTTATTAAACGTTCTTAATCATTTCTGGGAACTCTCATTGTGTATTTTAACAGTTTTACCACAATTAGACAGTTTGCTTAGAAGTAGTTCCTGGAACCGTCACCATTTTAAATGATAGGCACAAAAAAGCGCCGAAGCCAATCCTCCTAAATTGTAAACATAAACAATATTCTCCTCATTCCAAGGCTTTAGACACCAATTCTGAGCTCTGTAAACATGAACTCTTAATATTTGAAAGCACCGTCCCGTGAAAACGCCACCCGAAATACCCGGAGTTTTAAATATAACCAGTATTTTCGTCATTTCACAGCTTTCCAAGGGAAACCTCCGTGATTGAATTCGACAGTAAATGTAGTAAGAATCTATTTACGTGTACTTGAGGTGTTCATTACACGTTCTTAATCATTTCAGGGAACTCTCATTGTGTATGTTAATAGTTTTACCACAATTAGACAGTTTGCTTAGAACTGTTTACTGGAACCGCCACCATTTTAACTGATTCACACAAAAAAAACGCCAAAGCCCATCCTCCTAAATTGTAAACATAAAAACTATTCTCGTCATTCCAAGGCTTTAGACACCAAATCTGAGCTCTGTAAACATGAACTCTTAATAATTGAAAGCACAGTCCCGTGAAAACGCCACCGAAAGTACCCGGACTGGTAAACATTACCAGAATTACGTTATTTCACAGCTTTCCACTCGAAACCTCCGTGATTAAATTCGACAGTAAATGTAGTAAGAATCTATTTATGTGTACTTGAGGTGTTTATTACACGTTCTTAATCATTTCTGGTAACTCTCATTGTGTATTTTAACAGTTTTACCACAATTAGACAGTTTGCTTAGAAGTATTTACTGGAACCGCCACCATTTTAACTGATTCACACAAAAAAACACGCCAAAGCCAATCCTCCTAAATTGTAAACATAAACAATATTCTCGTCATTCCAAGGCTTTAGACACCAATTCTGAGCTCTGTAAACATGAACTCTTAATATTTGAAAGCACAGTCCCGTGAAAACGCCACCAGAAGTACCCGTACTTGTAAACATTACCAGTATTTTCGTCATTTCACAGCTTTCCACTGGAAACCTCGGTGATTGAATTCGACAGTAAATGAAGTAACAATCTATTTACGTGTACTTGAGATGTTTATTACACGTTCTTAATCATTTCCGGGAACTCTCATTGTGTATGTTAATAGTTTTACCACAATTAGACAGTTTGCTTAGAACTGCTTACTGGAACCGCCACCATTTTAACTGATTCACACAAAAAAAACGCCAAAGCCAATCCTCCTAAATTGTAAACATAAAAACTATTCTCGTCATTCCAAGGCTTTAGACACCAAATCTGAGCTCTGTAAACATGAACTCTTAATAATTGAAAGCACAGTCCCGTGAAAACGCCACACAAAGTACCCCGACTTGTAAACATTACCAGAATTACGGCATTTCACAGCTTTCCACTCGAAACCTCCGTGATTGAATTCGACAGTAAATGTAGTAAGAATCTATTTACAGGTCCTTGAGGTGTTTATTAAACGTTCTTAATCATTTCTGGGAACTCTCATTGTGTATTTTAACAGTTTTACCACAATTAGACAGTTTGCTTAGAAGTAGTTCCTGCAACCGTCACCATTTTAAATGATAGGCACAAAAAAGCGCCGAAGCCAATCCTCCTAAATTGTAAACATAAACAATATTCTCCTCATTCCAAGGCTTTAGACATCAATTCAGAGCTCTGTAAACATGAACTCTTAATATTTGAAAGCACCGTCCCGTGAAAACGCCACCCGAAATACCCGGAGTTTTAAATATAACCAGTATTTTCGTCATTTCACAGCTTTCCAAGGGAAACCTCCGTGATTGAATTCGACAGTAAATGTAGTAAGAATCTATTTACGTGTACTTGAGGTGTTCATTACACGTTCTTAATCATTTCTGGGGACTATCATTGTGTATTTTAAGAGTTTAACCACAATTAGACAGTTTGCTTAGAAGTATTTACTGGAACCGCCACCATTTTAACTGATTCACACAAAAAAAACGCCAAAGCCAATCCTCCTAAATTGTAAACATAAAAACTATTCTCGTCATTCCAAGGCTTTAGACACCAACTCTGAGCTCTGTAAACATGAACTCTTAATATTTGAAAGCACAGTCCCGTGAAAACGCCACCAGAAGTACCCGTACTTGTAAACATTACCAGTATTTTCGTCATTTCACAGCTTTCCACTGGAAACCTCCGTGATTGAATTCGAAAGTAAAGGTAGAAAGAATCTATTTACGTGTACTTGAGGTGTTCATTACACGTTCTTAATCATTTCTGGGGACTATCATTGTGTATTTTAAGAGTTTAACCACAATTAGACAGTTTGCTTAGAAGTATTTACTGGAACTGCCACCATTTTAACTGCTTCACACAAAGAAACGCCAAAGCCAATCCTCCTAAATTGTAAACATAAAAACTATTCTCGTCATTCCAAGGCTTTAGACACCAATTCTGAGCTCTGTAAACATGAACTCTTAATATTTGAAAGCAAAGTCCCGTGAAAACGCCACCCGAAGTACCCGGAGTTGTAAATATAACCATTATTTTCGCATTTCACAGCTTTCCACTCGAAACTTCCGTGATTGAATTCGACAGTAAATGTAGTAAGAATCTATTTACAGGTCCTTGAGGTGTTTATTAAACGTTCTTAATCATTTCTGGGAACTCTCATTGTGTATTTTAACAGTTTTACCACAATTAGACAGTTTGCTTAGAAGTAGTTCCTGGAACCGTCACCATTTTAAATGATACGCACAAAAAAGCGCCGAAGCCAATCCTCCTAAATTGTAAACATAAACAATATTCTCCTCATTCCAAGGCTTTAGACACCAAATCTGAGCTCTGTAAACATGAACTCTTAATAATTGAAAGCACAGTCCCGTGAAAACGCCACCGAAAGTACCCGGACTGGTAAACATTACCAGAATTACGTCATTTCACAGCTTTCCACTCGAAACCTCCGTGATTAAATTCGACAGTAAATGTAGTAAGAATCTATTTACGTGTACTTGAGGTGTTTATTACACGTTCTTAATCATTTCTGGTAACTCTCATTGTGTATTTTAACAGTTTTACCACAATTAGACAGTTTGCTTAGAAGTATTTACTGGAACCACCACCATTTTAACTGATTCACACAAAGAAACGACAAAGCCAATCCTCCTAAATTGTAAACATAAAAACTATTCTCGTCATTCCAAGGCTTTAGACACCAATTCTGAGCTCTGTAAACATGAACTCTTAATATTTGAAAGCACAGTCCCGTGAAAACGCCACCAGAAGTACCCGTACTTGTAAACATTACCAGTATTTTCGTCATTTCACAGCTTTCCACTGGAAACCTCCGTGATTGAATTCGAAAGTAAAGGTAGAAAGAATCTATTTACGTGTACTTGAGGTGTTCATTACACGTTCTTAATCATTTCTGGGGACTATCATTGTGTATTTTAAGAGTTTAACCACAATTAGACAGTTTGCTTAGAAGTATTTACTGGAACTGCCACCATTTTAACTGCTTCACACAAAGAAACGACAAAGCCAATCCTCCTAAATTGTAAACATAAAAACTATTCTCGTCATTCCAAGGCTTTAGACACCAAATCTGAGCTCTGTAAACATGAACTCTTAATAATTGAAAGCACAGTCCCGTGAAAACGCCACACAAAGTACCCCGACTTGTAAACATTACCAGAATTACGGCATTTCACAGCTTTCCACTCGAAACCTCCGTGATTGAATTCGACAGTAAATGTAGTAAGAATCTATTTACAGGTCCTTGAGGTGTTTATTAAACGTTCTTAATCATTTCTGGGAACTCTCATTGTGTATTTTAACAGTTTTACCACAATTAGACAGTTTGCTTAGAAGTAGTTCCTGGAACCGTCACCATTTTAAATGATAGGCACAAAAAAGCGCCGAAGCCAATCCTCCTAAATTGTAAACATAAACAATATTCTCCTCATTCCAAGGCTTTAGACACCAATTCTGAGCTCTGTAAACATGAACTCTTAATATTTGAAAGCACCGTCCCGTGAAAACGCCACCCGAAATACCCGGAGTTTTAAATATAACCAGTATTTTCGTCATTTCACAGCTTTCCAAGGGAAACCTCCGTGATTGAATTCGACAGTAAATGTAGTAAGAATCTATTTACGTGTACTTGAGGTGTTCATTACACGTTCTTAATCATTTCTGGGGACTATCATTGTGTATTTTAAGAGTTTAACCACAATTAGACAGTTTGCTTAGAAGTATTTACTGGAACCGCCACCATTTTAACTGATTCACACAAAAAAAACGCCAAAGCCAATCCTACTAAATTGTAAACATAAAAACTATTCTCGTCATTCCAAGGCTTTAGACACCAATTCTGAGCTCTGTAAACATGAACTCTTAATATTTGAAAGCACAGTCCCGTGAAAACGCCACCAGAAGTACCCGTACTTGTAAACATTACCAGTATTTTCGTCATTTCACAGCTTTCCACTGGAAACCTCGGTGATTGAATTCGACAGTAAATGAAGTAACAATCTATTTACGTGTACTTGAGATGTTTATTACACGTTCTTAATCATTTCAGGGAACTCTCATTGTGTATGTTAATAGTTTTACCACAATTAGACAGTTTGCTTAGAACTGTTTACTGGAACCGCCACCATTTTAACTGATTCACACAAAAAAAACGCCAAAGCCCATCCTCCTAAATTGTAAACATAAAAACTATTCTCGTCATTCCAAGGCTTTAGACACCAAATCTGAGCTCTGTAAACATGAACTCTTAATAATTGAAAGCACAGTCCCGTGAAAACGCCACCGAAAGTACCCGGACTGGTAAACATTACCAGAATTACGTTATTTCACAGCTTTCCACTCGAAACTTCCGTGATTGAATTCGACAGTAAATGTAGTAAGAATCTATTTATGTGTACTTGAGGTGTTTATTACACGTTCTTAATCATTTCTGGTAACTCTCATTGTGTATTTTAACAGTTTTACCACAATTAGACAGTTTGCTTAGAAGTATTTACTGGAACCGCCACCATTTTAACTGATTCACACAAAAAAACACGCCAAAGCCAATCCTCCTAAATTGTAAACATAAACAATATTCTCGTCATTCCAAGGCTTTAGACACCAATTCTGAGCTCTGTAAACATGAACTCTTAATATTTGAAAGCACAGTCCCGTGAAAACGCCACCAGAAGTACCCGTACTTGTAAACATTACCAGAATTACGTCATTTCACAGCTTTCCACTCGAAACTTCCGTGATTGAATTCGACAGTAAATGTAGTAAGAATCTATTTACGTGTACTTGAGGTGTTTATTACACGTTCTTAATCATTTCTGGTAACTCTCATTGTGTATTTTAACAGTTTTACCACAATTAGACAGTTTGCTTAGAAGTATTTACTGGAACCGCCACCATTTTAACTGATTCACACAAAGAAACGACAAAGCCAATCCTCCTAAATTGTAAACATAAAAACTATTCTCGTCATTCCAAGGCTTTAGACACCAATTCTGAGCTCTGTAAACATGAACTCTTAATATTTGAAAGCACAGTCCCGTGAAAACGCCACCAGAAGTACCCGTACTTGTAAACATTACCAGTATTTTCGTCATTTCACAGCTTTCCACTGGAAACCTCCGTGATTGAATTCGAAAGTAAAGGTAGAAAGAATCTATTTACGTGTACTTGAGGTGTTCATTACACGTTCTTAATCATTTCTGGGGACTATCATTGTGTATTTTAAGAGTTTAACCACAATTAGACAGTTTGCTTAGAAGTATTTACTGGAACTGCCACCATTTTAACTGCTTCACACAAAGAAACGACAAAGCCAATCCTCCTAAATTGTAAACATAAAAACTATTCTCGTCATTCCAAGGCTTTAGACACCAAATCTGAGCTCTGTAAACATGAACTCTTAATAATTGAAAGCACAGTCCCGTGAAAACGCCACACAAAGTACCCCGACTTGTAAACATTACCAGAATTACGGCATTTCACAGGTTTCCACTCGAAACCTCCGTGATTGAATTCGACAGTAAATGTAGTAAGAATCTATTTACAGGTCCTTGAGGTGTTTATTAAACGTTCTTAATCATTTCTGGGAACTCTCATTGTGTATTTTAACAGTTTTACCACAATTAGACAGTTTGCTTAGAAGTAGTTCCTGGAACCGTCACCATTTTAAATGATAGGCACAAAAAAGCGCCGAAGCCAATCCTCCTAAATTGTAAACATAAACAATATTCTCCTCATTCCAAGGCTTTAGACACCAATTCTGAGCTCTGTAAACATGAACTCTTAATATTTGAAAGCACCGTCCCGTGAAAACGCCACCCGAAATACCCGGAGTTTTAAATATAACCAGTATTTTCGTCATTTCACAGCTTTCCAAGGGAAACCTCCGTGATTGAATTCGACAGTAAATGTAGTAAGAATCTATTTACGTGTACTTGAGGTGTTCATTACACGTTCTTAATCATTTCAGGGAACTCTCATTGTGTATGTTAATAGTTTTACCACAATTAGACAGTTTGCTTAGAACTGTTTACTGGAACCGCCACCATTTTAACTGATTCACACAAAAAAAACGCCAAAGCCCATCCTCCTAAATTGTAAACATAAAAACTATTCTCGTCATTCCAAGGCTTTAGACACCAAATCTGAGCTCTGTAAACATGAACTCTTAATAATTGAAAGCACAGTCCCGTGAAAACGCCACCGAAAGTACACGGACTGGTAAACATTACCAGAATTACGTTATTTCACAGCTTTCCACTCGAAACCTCCGTGATTAAATTCGACAGTAAATGTAGTAAGAATCTATTTATGTGTACTTGAGGTGTTTATTACACGTTCTTAATCATTTCTGGTAACTCTCATTGTGTATTTTAACAGTTTTACCACAATTAGACAGTTTGCTTAGAAGTATTTACTGGAACCGCCACCATTTTAACTGATTCACACAAAAAAACACGCCAAAGCCAATCCTCCTAAATTGTAAACATAAACAATATTCTCGTCATTCCAAGGCTTTAGACACCAATTCTGAGCTCTGTAAACATGAATTCTTAATATTTGAAAGCACAGTCCCGTGAAAACGCCACCGAAAGTACCCGGACTGGTAAACATTACCAGAATTACGTTATTTCACAGCTTTCCACTCGAAACTTCCGTGATTGAATTCGACAGTAAATGTAGTAAGAATCTATTTATGTGTACTTGAGGTGTTTATTACACGTTCTTAATCATTTCTGGTAACTCTCATTGTGTATTTTAACAGTTTTACCACAATTAGACAGTTTGCTTAGAAGTATTTACTGGAACCGCCACCATTTTAACTGATTCACACAAAAAAACACGCCAAAGCCAATCCTCCTAAATTGTAAACATAAACAATATTCTCGTCATTCCAAGGCTTTAGACACCAATTCTGAGCTCTGTAAACATGAACTCTTAATATTTGAAAGCACAGTCCCGTGAAAACGCCACCAGAAGTACCCGTACTTGTAAACATTACCAGTATTTTCGTCATTTCACAGCTTTCCACTGGAAACCTCGGTGATTGAATTCGACAGTAAATGATGTAAGAATCTATTTACGTGTACTTGAGATGCTTATTACACGTTCTTAATCATTTCCGGGAACTCTCATTGTGTATGTTAATAGTTTTACCACAATTAGACAGTTTGCTTAGAACTGCTTACTGGAACCGCCACCATTTTAACTGATTCACACAAAAAAAACGCCAAAGCCAATCCTCCTAAATTGTAAACATAAAAACTATTCTCGTCATTCCAAGGCTTTAGACACCAAATCTGAGCTCTGTAAACATGAACTCTTAATAATTGAAAGCACAGTCCCGTGAAAACGCCACCCAAAGTACCCGGACTTGTAAACATTACCAGAATTACGGCATTTCACAGCTTTCCACTCGAAACCTCCGTGATTGAATTCGACAGTAAATGTAGTAAGAATCTATTTACAGGTCCTTGAGGTGTTTATTAAACGTTCTTAATCATTTCTGGGAACTCTCATTGTGTATTTTAACAGTTTTACCACAATTAGACAGTTTGCTTAGAAGTAGTTCCTGGAACCGTCACCATTTTAAATGATACGCACAAAAAAGCGCCGAAGCCAATCCTCCTAAATTGTAAACATAAACAATATTCTCCTCATTCCAAGGCTTTAGACACCAATTCTGAGCTCTGTAAACATGAACTCTTAATATTTGAAAGCAAAGTCCCGTGAAAACGCCACCCGAAATACCCGGAGTTGTAAATATAACCAGTATTTTCGTCATTTCACAGCTTTCCAAGGGAAACCTCGGTGATTGAATTCGACAGTAAATGTAGTAAGAATCTATTTACGTGTACTTGAGGTGTTCAATACACGTTCTTAATCATTTCTGGGGACTATCATTGTGTATTTTAAGATTTTAACCACAATTAGACAGTTTGCTTAGAAGTATTTACTGTAACCGCCACCATTTTAACTGATTCACACAAAAAAAACGCCAAAGCCAATCCTCCTAAATTGTAAACATATAAACTATTCTCGTCATTCCAAGGCTTTAGACACCAAATCTGAGCTCTGTAAACATGAACTCTTAATAATTGAAAGCACAGTCCCGTGAAAACGCCACCGAAAGTACCCGGACTGGTAAACATTACCAGAATTACGTTATTTCACAGCTTTCCACTCGAAACCTCCGTGATTAAATTCGACAGTAAATGTAGTAAGAATCTATTTATGTGTACTTGAGGTGTTTATTACACGTTCTTAATCATTTCCGGGAACTCTCATTGTGTATTTTAACAGTTTTACCACAATTAGACAGTTTGCTTAGAAGTATTTACTGGAACCGCCACCATTTTAACTGATTCACACAAAAAAAACGCCAAAGCCAATCCTCCTAAATTGTAAACATAAAAACTATTCTCGTCATTCCAAGGCTTTAGACACCAAATCTGAGCTCTGTAAACATGAACTCTTAATAATTGAAAGCACAGTCCCGTGAAAACGCCACCCAAAGTACCCGGACTTGTAAACATTACCAGAATTACGGCATTTCACAGCTTTCCACTCGAAACCTCCGTGATTGAATTCGACAGTAAATGTAGTAAGAATCTATTTACAGGTCCTTGAGGTGTTTATTAAACGTTCTTAATCATTTCTGGGAACTCTCATTGTGTATTTTAACAGTTTTACCACAATTAGACAGTTTGCTTAGAAGTAGTTCCTGGAACCGTCACCATTTTAAATGATACGCACAAAAAAGCGCCGAAGCCAATCCTCCTAAATTGTAAACATAAACAATATTCTCCTCATTCCAAGGCTTTAGACACCAAATCTGAGCTCTGTAAACATGAACTCTTAATAATTGAAAGCACAGTCCCGTGAAAACGCCACCGAAAGTACCCGGACTGGTAAACATTACCAGAATTACGTCATTTCACAGCTTTCCACTCGAAACCTCCGTGATTAAATTCGACAGTAAATGTAGTAAGAATCTATTTACGTGTACTTGAGGTGTTCATTACACGTTCTTAATCATTTCTGGGGACTATCATTGTGTATTTTAAGAGTTTAACCACAATTAGACAGTTTGCTTAGAAGTATTTACTGGAACTGCCACCATTTTAACTGCTTCACACAAAGAAACGACAAAGCCAATCCTCCTAAATTGTAAACATAAAAACTATTCTCGTCATTCCAAGGCTTTAGACACCAAATCTGAGCTCTGTAAACATGAACTCTTAATAATTGAAAGCACAGTCCCGTGAAAACGCCACACAAAGTACCCCGACTTGTAAACATTACCAGAATTACGGCATTTCACAGCTTTCCACTCGAAACCTCCGTGATTGAATTCGACAGTAAATGTAGTAAGAATCTATTTACAGGTCCTTGAGGTGTTTATTAAACGTTCTTAATCATTTCTGGGAACTCTCATTGTGTATTTTAACAGTTTTACCACAATTAGACAGTTTGCTTAGAAGTAGTTCCTGGAACCGTCACCATTTTAAATGATAGGCACAAAAAAGCGCCGAAGCCAATCCTCCTAAATTGTAAACATAAACAATATTCTCCTCATTCCAAGGCTTTAGACACCAATTCTGAGCTCTGTAAACATGAACTCTTAATATTTGAAAGCACCGTCCCGTGAAAACGCCACCCGAAATACCCGGAGTTTTAAATATAACCAGTATTTTCGTCATTTCACAGCTTTCCAAGGGAAACCTCCGTGATTGAATTCGACAGTAAATGTAGTAAGAATCTATTTACGTGTACTTGAGGTGTTCATTACACGTTCTTAATCATTTCTGGGGACTATCATTGTGTATTTTAAGAGTTTAACCACAATTAGACAGTTTGCTTAGAAGTATTTACTGGAACCGCCACCATTTTAACTGATTCACACAAAAAAAACGCCAAAGCCAATCCTCCTAAATTGTAAACATAAAAACTATTCTCGTCATTCCAAGGCTTTAGACACCAATTCTGAGCTCTGTAAACATGAACTCTTAATATTTGAAAGCACAGTCCCGTGAAAACGCCACCAGAAGTACCCGTACTTGTAAACATTACCAGTATTTTCGTCATTTCACAGCTTTCCACTGGAAACCTCGGTGATTGAATTCGACAGTAAATGAAGTAACAATCTATTTACGTGTACTTGAGATGTTTATTACACGTTCTTAATCATTTCCGGGAACTCTCATTGTGTATGTTAATAGTTTTACCACAATTAGACAGTTTGCTTAGAACTGCTTACTGGAACCGCCACCATTTTAACTGATTCACACAAAAAAAACGCCAAAGCCAATCCTCCTAAATTGTAAACATAAAAACTATTCTCGTCATTCCAAGGCTTTAGACACCAAATCTGAGCTCTGTAAACATGAACTCTTAATAATTGAAAGCACAGTCCCGTGAAAACGCCACACAAAGTACCCCGACTTGTAAACATTACCAGAATTACGGCATTTCACAGCTTTCCACTCGAAACCTCCGTGATTGAATTCGACAGTAAATGTAGTAAGAATCTATTTACAGGTCCTTGAGGTGTTTATTAAACGTTCTTAATCATTTCTGGGAACTCTCATTGTGTATTTTAACAGTTTTACCACAATTAGACAGTTTGCTTAGAAGTAGTTCCTGGAACCGTCACCATTTTAAATGATAGGCACAAAAAAGCGCCGAAGCCAATCCTCCTAAATTGTAAACATAAACAATATTCTCCTCATTCCAAGGCTTTAGACATCAATTCAGAGCTCTGTAAACATGAACTCTTAATATTTGAAAGCACCGTCCCGTGAAAACGCCACCCGAAATACCCGGAGTTTTAAATATAACCAGTATTTTCGTCATTTCACAGCTTTCCAAGGGAAACCTCCGTGATTGAATTCGACAGTAAATGTAGTAAGAATCTATTTACGTGTACTTGAGGTGTTCATTACACGTTCTTAATCATTTCTGGGGACTATCATTGTGTATTTTAAGAGTTTAACCACAATTAGACAGTTTGCTTAGAAGTATTTACTGGAACCGCCACCATTTTAACTGATTCACACAAAAAAAACGCCAAAGCCAATCCTCCTAAATTGTAAACATAAAAACTATTCTCGTCATTCCAAGGCTTTAGACACCAACTCTGAGCTCTGTAAACATGAACTCTTAATATTTGAAAGCACAGTCCCGTGAAAACGCCACCAGAAGTACCCGTACTTGTAAACATTACCAGTATTTTCGTCATTTCACAGCTTTCCACTGGAAACCTCCGTGATTGAATTCGAAAGTAAAGGTAGAAAGAATCTATTTACGTGTACTTGAGGTGTTCATTACACGTTCTTAATCATTTCTGGGGACTATCATTGTGTATTTTAAGAGTTTAACCACAATTAGACAGTTTGCTTAGAAGTATTTACTGGAACTGCCACCATTTTAACTGCTTCACACAAAGAAACGCCAAAGCCAATCCTCCTAAATTGTAAACATAAAAACTATTCTCGTCATTCCAAGGCTTTAGACACCAATTCTGAGCTCTGTAAACATGAACTCTTAATATTTGAAAGCAAAGTCCCGTGAAAACGCCACCCGAAGTACCCGGAGTTGTAAATATAACCATTATTTTCGCATTTCACAGCTTTCCACTCGAAACTTCCGTGATTGAATTCGACAGTAAATGTAGTAAGAATCTATTTACAGGTCCTTGAGGTGTTTATTAAACGTTCTTAATCATTTCTGGGAACTCTCATTGTGTATTTTAACAGTTTTACCACAATTAGACAGTTTGCTTAGAAGTAGTTCCTGGAACCGTCACCATTTTAAATGATACGCACAAAAAAGCGCCGAAGCCAATCCTCCTAAATTGTAAACATAAACAATATTCTCCTCATTCCAAGGCTTTAGACACCAAATCTGAGCTCTGTAAACATGAACTCTTAATAATTGAAAGCACAGTCCCGTGAAAACGCCACCGAAAGTACCCGGACTGGTAAACATTACCAGAATTACGTCATTTCACAGCTTTCCACTCGAAACCTCCGTGATTAAATTCGACAGTAAATGTAGTAAGAATCTATTTACGTGTACTTGAGGTGTTTATTACACGTTCTTAATAATTTCTGGTAACTCTCATTGTGTATTTTAACAGTTTTACCACAATTAGACAGTTTGCTTAGAAGTATTTACTGGAACCACCACCATTTTAACTGATTCACACAAAGAAACGACAAAGCCAATCCTCCTAAATTGTAAACATAAAAACTATTCTCGTCATTCCAAGGCTTTAGACACCAATTCTGAGCTCTGTAAACATGAACTCTTAATATTTGAAAGCACAGTCCCGTGAAAACGCCACCAGAAGTACCCGTACTTGTAAACATTACCAGTATTTTCGTCATTTCACAGCTTTCCACTGGAAACCTCCGTGATTGAATTCGAAAGTAAAGGTAGAAAGAATCTATTTACGTGTACTTGAGGTGTTCATTACACGTTCTTAATCATTTCTGGGGACTATCATTGTGTATTTTAAGAGTTTAACCACAATTAGACAGTTTGCTTAGAAGTATTTACTGGAACTGCCACCATTTTAACTGCTTCACACAAAGAAACGACAAAGCCAATCCTCCTAAATTGTAAACATAAAAACTATTCTCGTCATTCCAAGGCTTTAGACACCAAATCTGAGCTCTGTAAACATGAACTCTTAATAATTGAAAGCACAGTCCCGGTAAAACGCCACACAAAGTACCCCGACTTGTAAACATTACCAGAATTACGGCATTTCACAGCTTTCCACTCGAAACCTCCGTGATTGAATTCGACAGTAAATGTAGTAAGAATCTATTTACAGGTCCTTGAGGTGTTTATTAAACGTTCTTAATCATTTCTGGGAACTCTCATTGTGTATTTTAACAGTTTTACCACAATTAGACAGTTTGCTTAGAAGTAGTTCCTGGAACCGTCACCATTTTAAATGATAGGCACAAAAAAGCGCCGAAGCCAATCCTCCTAAATTGTAAACATAAACAATATTCTCCTCATTCCAAGGCTTTAGACACCAATTCTGAGCTCTGTAAACATGAACTCTTAATATTTGAAAGCACCGTCCCGTGAAAACGCCACCCGAAATACCCGGAGTTTTAAATATAACCAGTATTTTCGTCATTTCACAGCTTTCCAAGGGAAACCTCCGTGATTGAATTCGACAGTAAATGTAGTAAGAATCTATTTACGTGTACTTGAGGTGTTCATTACACGTTCTTAATCATTTCTGGGGACTATCATTGTGTATTTTAAGAGTTTAACCACAATTAGACAGTTTGCTTAGAAGTATTTACTGGAACCGCCACCATTTTAACTGATTCACACAAAAAAAACGCCAAAGCCAATCCTCCTAAATTGTAAACATAAAAACTATTCTCGTCATTCCAAGGCTTTAGACACCAATTCTGAGCTCTGTAAACATGAACTCTTAATATTTGAAAGCACAGTCCCGTGAAAACGCCACCAGAAGTACCCGTACTTGTAAACATTACCAGTATTTTCGTCATTTCACAGCTTTCCACTGGAAACCTCGGTGATTGAATTCGACAGTAAATGAAGTAAGAATCTATTTACGTGTACTTGAGATGTTTATTACACGTTCTTAATCATTTCAGGGAACTCTCATTGTGTATGTTAATAGTTTTACCACAATTAGACAGTTTGCTTAGAACTGTTTACTGGAACCGCCACCATTTTAACTGATTCACACAAAAAAAACGCCAAAGCCCATCCTCCTAAATTGTAAACATAAAAACTATTCTCGTCATTCCAAGGCTTTAGACACCAAATCTGAGCTCTGTAAACATGAACTCTTAATAATTGAAAGCACAGTCCCGTGAAAACGCCACCGAAAGTACCCGGACAGGTAAACATTACCAGAATTACGTTATTTCACAGCTTTCCACTCGAAACTTCCGTGATTGAATTCGACAGTAAATGTAGTAAGAATCTATTTATGTGTACTTGAGGTGTTTATTACACGTTCTTAATCATTTCTGGTAACTCTCATTGTGTATTTTAACAGTTTTACCACAATTAGACAGTTTGCTTAGAAGTATTTACTGGAACCGCCACCATTTTAACTGATTCACACAAAAAAACACGCCAAAGCCAATCCTCCTAAATTGTAAACATAAACAATATTCTCGTCATTCCAAGGCTTTAGACACCAATTCTGAGCTCTGTAAACATGAACTCTTAATATTTGAAAGCACAGTCCCGTGAAAACGCCACCAGAAGTACCCGTACTTGTAAACATTACCAGAATTACGTCATTTCACAGCTTTCCACTCGAAACTTCCGTGATTGAATTCGACAGTAAATGTAGTAAGAATCTATTTACGTGTACTTGAGGTGTTTATTACACGTTCTTAATCATTTCTGGTAACTCTCATTGTGTATTTTAACAGTTTTACCACAATTAGACAGTTTGCTTAGAAGTATTTACTGGAACCGCCACCATTTTAACTGATTCACACAAAGAAACGACAAAGCCAATCCTCCTAAATTGTAAACATAAAAACTATTCTCGTCATTCCAAGGCTTTAGACACCAATTCTGAGCTCTGTAAACATGAACTCTTAATATTTGAAAGCACAGTCCCGTGAAAACGCCACCAGAAGTACCCGTACTTGTAAACATTACCAGTATTTTCGTCATTTCACAGCTTTCCACTGGAAACCTCCGTGATTGAATTCGAAAGTAAAGGTAGAAAGAATCTATTTACGTGTACTTGAGGTGTTCATTACACGTTCTTAATCATTTCTGGGGACTATCATTGTGTATTTTAAGAGTTTAACCACAATTAGACAGTTTGCTTAGAAGTATTTACTGGAACTGCCACCATTTTAACTGCTTCACACAAAGAAACGACAAAGCCAATCCTCCTAAATTGTAAACATAAAAACTATTCTCGTCATTCCAAGGCTTTAGACACCAAATCTGAGCTCTGTAAACATGAACTCTTAATAATTGAAAGCACAGTCCCGTGAAAACGCCACACAAAGTACCCCGACTTGTAAACATTACCAGAATTACGGCATTTCACAGGTTTCCACTCGAAACCTCCGTGATTGAATTCGACAGTAAATGTAGTAAGAATCTATTTACAGGTCCTTGAGGTGTTTATTAAACGTTCTTAATCATTTCTGGGAACTCTCATTGTGTATTTTAACAGTTTTACCACAATTAGACAGTTTGCTTAGAAGTAGTTCCTGGAACCGTCACCATTTTAAATGATAGGCACAAAAAAGCGCCGAAGCCAATCCTCCTAAATTGTAAACATAAACAATATTCTCCTCATTCCAAGGCTTTAGACACCAATTCTGAGCTCTGTAAACATGAACTCTTAATATTTGAAAGCACCGTCCCGTGAAAACGCCACCCGAAATACCCGGAGTTTTAAATATAACCAGTATTTTCGTCATTTCACAGCTTTCCAAGGGAAACCTCCGTGATTGAATTCGACAGTAAATGTAGTAAGAATCTATTTACGTGTACTTGAGGTGTTCATTACACGTTCTTAATCATTTCAGGGAACTCTCATTGTGTATGTTAATAGTTTTACCACAATTAGACAGTTTGCTTAGAACTGTTTACTGGAACCGCCACCATTTTAACTGATTCACACAAAAAAAACGCCAAAGCCCATCCTCCTAAATTGTAAACATAAAAACTATTCTCGTCATTCCAAGGCTTTAGACACCAAATCTGAGCTCTGTAAACATGAACTCTTAATAATTGAAAGCACAGTCCCGTGAAAACGCCACCGAAAGTACACGGACTGGTAAACATTACCAGAATTACGTTATTTCACAGCTTTCCACTCGAAACCTCCGTGATTAAATTCGACAGTAAATGTAGTAAGAATCTATTTATGTGTACTTGAGGTGTTTATTACACGTTCTTAATCATTTCTGGTAACTCTCATTGTGTATTTTAACAGTTTTACCACAATTAGACAGTTTGCTTAGAAGTATTTACTGGAACCGCCACCATTTTAACTGATTCACACAAAAAAACACGCCAAAGCCAATCCTCCTAAATTGTAAACATAAACAATATTCTCGTCATTCCAAGGCTTTAGACACCAATTCTGAGCTCTGTAAACATGAATTCTTAATATTTGAAAGCACAGTCCCGTGAAAACGCCACCGAAAGTACCCGGACTGGTAAACATTACCAGAATTACGTTATTTCACAGCTTTCCACTCGAAACTTCCGTGATTGAATTCGACAGTAAATGTAGTAAGAATCTATTTATGTGTACTTGAGGTGTTTATTACACGTTCTTAATCATTTCTGGTAACTCTCATTGTGTATTTTAACAGTTTTACCACAATTAGACAGTTTGCTTAGAAGTATTTACTGGAACCGCCACCATTTTAACTGATTCACACAAAAAAACACGCCAAAGCCAATCCTCCTAAATTGTAAACATAAACAATATTCTCGTCATTCCAAGGCTTTAGACACCAATTCTGAGCTCTGTAAACATGAACTCTTAATATTTGAAAGCACAGTCCCGTGAAAACGCCACCAGAAGTACCCGTACTTGTAAACATTACCAGTATTTTCGTCATTTCACAGCTTTCCACTGGAAACCTCGGTGATTGAATTCGACAGTAAATGAAGTAAGAATCTATTTACGTGTACTTGAGATGCTTATTACACGTTCTTAATCATTTCCGGGAACTCTCATTGTGTATGTTAATAGTTTTACCACAATTAGACAGTTTGCTTAGAACTGCTTACTGGAACCGCCACCATTTTAACTGATTCACACAAAAAAAACGCCAAAGCCAATCCTCCTAAATTGTAAACATAAAAACTATTCTCGTCATTCCAAGGCTTTAGACACCAAATCTGAGCTCTGTAAACATGAACTCTTAATAATTGAAAGCACAGTCCCGTGAAAACGCCACCCAAAGTACCCCGACTTGTAAACATTACCAGAATTACGGCATTTCACAGCTTTCCACTCGAAACCTCCGTGATTGAATTCGACAGTAAATGTAGTAAGAATCTATTTACAGGTCCTTGAGGTGTTTATTAAACGTTCTTAATCATTTCTGGGAACTCTCATTGTGTATTTTAACAGTTTTACCACAATTAGACAGTTTGCTTAGAAGTAGTTCCTGGAACCGTCACCATTTTAAATGATACGCACAAAAAAGCGCCGAAGCCAATCCTCCTAAATTGTAAACATAAACAATATTCTCCTCATTCCAAGGCTTTAGACACCAATTCTGAGCTCTGTAAACATGAACTCTTAATATTTGAAAGCAAAGTCCCGTGAAAACGCCACCCGAAATACCCGGAGTTGTAAATATAACCAGTATTTTCGTCATTTCACAGCTTTCCAAGGGAAACCTCGGTGATTGAATTCGACAGTAAATGTAGTAAGAATCTATTTACGTGTACTTGAGGTGTTCAATACACGTTCTTAATCATTTCTGGGGACTATCATTGTGTATTTTAAGATTTTAACCACAATTAGACAGTTTGCTTAGAAGTATTTACTGTAACCGCCACCATTTTAACTGATTCACACAAAAAAAACGCCAAAGCCAATCCTCCTAAATTGTAAACATATAAACTATTCTCGTCATTCCAAGGCTTTAGACACCAAATCTGAGCTCTGTAAACATGAACTCTTAATAATTGAAAGCACAGTCCCGTGAAAACGCCACCGAAAGTACCCGGACTGGTAAACATTACCAGAATTACGTTATTTCACAGCTTTCCACTCGAAACCTCCGTGATTAAATTCGACAGTAAATGTAGTAAGAATCTATTTATGTGTACTTGAGGTGTTTATTACACGTTCTTAATCATTTCCGGGAACTCTCATTGTGTATTTTAACAGTTTTACCACAATTAGACAGTTTGCTTAGAAGTATTTACTGGAACCGCCACCATTTTAACTGATTCACACAAAAAAAACGCCAAAGCCAATCCTCCTAAATTGTAAACATAAAAACTATTCTCGTCATTCCAAGGCTTTAGACACCAAATCTGAGCTCTGTAAACATGAACTCTTAATAATTGAAAGCACAGTCCCGTGAAAACGCCACCCAAAGTACCCGGACTTGTAAACATTACCAGAATTACGGCATTTCACAGCTTTCCACTCGAAACCTCCGTGATTGAATTCGACAGTAAATGTAGTAAGAATCTATTTACAGGTCCTTGAGGTGTTTATTAAACGTTCTTAATCATTTCTGGGAACTCTCATTGTGTATTTTAACAGTTTTACCACAATTAGACAGTTTGCTTAGAAGTAGTTCCTGGAACCGTCACCATTTTAAATGATACGCACAAAAAAGCGCCGAAGCCAATCCTCCTAAATTGTAAACATAAACAATATTCTCCTCATTCCAAGGCTTTAGACACCAATTCTGAGCTCTGTAAACATGAACTCTTAATATTTGAAAGCACCGTCCCGTGAAAACGCCACCCGAAATACCCGGAGTTTTAAATATAACCAGTATTTTCGTCATTTCACAGCTTTCCAAGGGAAACCTCCGTGATTGAATTCGACAGTAAATGTAGTAAGAATCTATTTACGTGTACTTGAGGTGTTCATTACACGTTCTTAATCATTTCTGGGGACTATCATTGTGTATTTTAAGAGTTTAACCACAATTAGACAGTTTGCTTAGAAGTATTTACTGGAACCGCCACCATTTTAACTGATTCACACAAAAAAAACGCCAAAGCCAATCCTCCTAAATTGTAAACATAAAAACTATTCTCGTCATTCCAAGGCTTTAGACACCAATTCTGAGCTCTGTAAACATGAACTCTTAATATTTGAAAGCACAGTCCCGTGAAAACGCCACCAGAAGTACCCGTACTTGTAAACATTACCAGTATTTTCGTCATTTCACAGCTTTCCACTGGAAACCTCGGTGATTGAATTCGACAGTAAATGAAGTAAGAATCTATTTACGTGTACTTGAGATGTTTATTACACGTTCTTAATCATTTCAGGGAACTCTCATTGTGTATGTTAATAGTTTTACCACAATTAGACAGTTTGCTTAGAACTGTTTACTGGAACCGCCACCATTTTAACTGATTCACACAAAAAAAACGCCAAAGCCCATCCTCCTAAATTGTAAACATAAAAACTATTCTCGTCATTCCAAGGCTTTAGACACCAAATCTGAGCTCTGTAAACATGAACTCTTAATAATTGAAAGCACAGTCTCGTGAAAACGCCACCGAAAGTACCCGGACTGGTAAACATTACCAGAATTACGTTATTTCACAGCTTTCCACTCGAAACTTCCGTGATTGAATTCGACAGTAAATGTAGTAAGAATCTATTTATGTGTACTTGAGGTGTTTATTACACGTTCTTAATCATTTCTGGTAACTCTCATTGTGTATTTTAACAGTTTTACCACAATTAGACAGTTTGCTTAGAAGTATTTACTGGAACCGCCACCATTTTAACTGATTCACACAAAAAAACACGCCAAAGCCAATCCTCCTAAATTGTAAACATAAACAATATTCTCGTCATTCCAAGGCTTTAGACACCAATTCTGAGCTCTGTAAACATGAACTCTTAATATTTGAAAGCACAGTCCCGTGAAAACGCCACCAGAAGTACCCGTACTTGTAAACATTACCAGAATTACGTCATTTCACAGCTTTCCACTCGAAACTTCCGTGATTGAATTCGACAGTAAATGTAGTAAGAATCTATTTACGTGTACTTGAGGTGTTTATTACACGTTCTTAATCATTTCTGGTAACTCTCATTGTGTATTTTAACAGTTTTACCACAATTAGACAGTTTGCTTAGAAGTATTTACTGGAACCGCCACCATTTTAACTGATTCACACAAAGAAACGACAAAGCCAATCCTCCTAAATTGTAAACATAAAAACTATTCTCGTCATTCCAAGGCTTTAGACACCAATTCTGAGCTCTGTAAACATGAACTCTTAATATTTGAAAGCACAGTCCCGTGAAAACGCCACCAGAAGTACCCCGACTTGTAAACATTACCAGAATTACGGCATTTCACAGGTTTCCACTCGAAACCTCCGTGATTGAATTCGACAGTAAATGTAGTAAGAATCTATTTACAGGTCCTTGAGGTGTTTATTAAACGTTCTTAATCATTTCTGGGAACTCTCATTGTGTATTTTAACAGTTTTACCACAATTAGACAGTTTGCTTAGAAGTAGTTCCTGGAACCGTCACCATTTTAAATGATACGCACAAAAAAGCGCCGAAGCCAATCCTCCTAAATTGTAAACATAAACAATATTCTCCTCATTCCAAGGCTTTAGACACCAATTCTGAGCTCTGTAAACATGAACTCTTAATATTTGAAAGCACCGTCCCGTGAAAACGCCACCCGAAATACCCGGAGTTTTAAATATAACCAGTATTTTCGTCATTTCACAGCTTTCCAAGGGAAACCTCCGTGATTGAATTCGACAGTAAATGTAGTAAGAATCTATTTACGTGTACTTGAGGTGTTCATTACACGTTCTTAATCATTTCAGGGAACTCTCATTGTGTATGTTAATAGTTTTACCACAATTAGACAGTTTGCTTAGAACTGTTTACTGGAACCGCCACCATTTTAACTGATTCACACAAAAAAAACGCCAAAGCCCATCCTCCTAAATTGTAAACATAAAAACTATTCTCGTCATTCCAAGGCTTTAGACACCAAATCTGAGCTCTGTAAACATGAACTCTTAATAATTGAAAGCACAGTCCCGTGAAAACGCCACCGAAAGTACCCGGACTGGTAAACATTACCAGAATTACGTTATTTCACAGCTTTCCACTCGAAACCTCCGTGATTAAATTCGACAGTAAATGTAGTAAGAATCTATTTATGTGTACTTGAGGTGTTTATTACACGTTCTTAATCATTTCTGGTAACTCTCATTGTGTATTTTAACAGTTTTACCACAATTAGACAGTTTGCTTAGAAGTATTTACTGGAACCGCCACCATTTTAACTGATTCACACAAAAAAACACGCCAAAGCCAATCCTCCTAAATTGTAAACATAAACAATATTCTCGTCATTCCAAGGCTTTAGACACCAATTCTGAGCTCTGTAAACATGAACTCTTAATATTTGAAAGCACAGTCCCGTGAAAACGCCACCAGAAGTACCCGTACTTGTAAACATTACCAGAATTACGTCATTTCACAGCTTTCCACTCGAAACTTCCGTGATTGAATTCGACAGTAAATGTAGTAAGAATCTATTTACGTGTACTTGAGGTGTTTATTACACGTTCTTAATCATTTCTGGTAACTCTCATTGTGTATTTTAACAGTTTTACCACAATTAGACAGTTTGCTTAGAAGTATTTACTGGAACCGCCACCATTTTAACTGATTCACACAAAGAAACGACAAAGCCAATCCTCCTAAATTGTAAACATAAAAACTATTCTCGTCATTCCAAGGCTTTAGACACCAATTCTGAGCTCTGTAAACATGAACTCTTAATATTTGAAAGCACAGTCCCGTGAAAACGCCACCAGAAGTACCCCGACTTGTAAACATTACCAGAATTACGGCATTTCACAGGTTTCCACTCGAAACCTCCGTGATTGAATTCGACAGTAAATGTAGTAAGAATCTATTTACAGGTCCTTGAGGTGTTTATTAAACGTTCTTAATCATTTCTGGGAACTCTCATTGTGTATTTTAACAGTTTTACCACAATTAGACAGTTTGCTTAGAAGTAGTTCCTGGAACCGTCACCATTTTAAATGATAGGCACAAAAAAGCGCCGAAGCCAATCCTCCTAAATTGTAAACATAAACAATATTCTCCTCATTCCAAGGCTTTAGACACCAATTCTGAGCTCTGTAAACATGAACTCTTAATATTTGAAAGCACCGTCCCGTGAAAACGCCACCCGAAATACCCGGAGTTTTAAATATAACCAGTATTTTCGTCATTTCACAGCTTTCCAAGGGAAACCTCCGTGATTGAATTCGACAGTAAATGTAGTAAGAATCTATTTACGTGTACTTGAGGTGTTCATTACACGTTCTTAATCATTTCAGGGAACTCTCATTGTGTATGTTAATAGTTTTACCACAATTAGACAGTTTGCTTAGAACTGTTTACTGGAACCGCCACCATTTTAACTGATTCACACAAAAAAAACGCCAAAGCCCATCCTCCTAAATTGTAAACATAAAAACTATTCTCGTCATTCCAAGGCTTTAGACACCAAATCTGAGCTCTGTAAACATGAACTCTTAATAATTGAAAGCACAGTCCCGTGAAAACGCCACCGAAAGTACCCGGACTGGTAAACATTACCAGAATTACGTTATTTCACAGCTTTCCACTCGAAACCTCCGTGATTAAATTCGACAGTAAATGTAGTAAGAATCTATTTATGTGTACTTGAGGTGTTTATTACACGTTCTTAATCATTTCTGGTAACTCTCATTGTGTATTTTAACAGTTTTACCACAATTAGACAGTTTGCTTAGAAGTATTTACTGGAACCGCCACCATTTTAACTGATTCACACAAAAAAACACGCCAAAGCCAATCCTCCTAAATTGTAAACATAAACAATATTCTCGTCATTCCAAGGCTTTAGACACCAATTCTGAGCTCTGTAAACATGAACTCTTAATATTTGAAAGCACAGTCCCGTGAAAACGCCACCAGAAGTACCCGTACTTGTAAACATTACCAGTATTTTCGTCATTTCACAGCTTTCCACTGGAAACCTCGGTGATTGAATTCGACAGTAAATGAAGTAACAATCTATTTACGTGTACTTGAGATGTTTATTACACGTTCTTAATCATTTCCGGGAACTCTCATTGTGTATGTTAATAGTTTTACCACAATTAGACAGTTTGCTTAGAACTGCTTACTGGAACCGCCACCATTTTAACTGATTCACACAAAAAAAACGCCAAAGCCAATCCTCCTAAATTGTAAACATAAAAACTATTCTCGTCATTCCAAGGCTTTAGACACCAAATCTGAGCTCTGTAAACATGAACTCTTAATAATTGAAAGCACAGTCCCGTGAAAACGCCACACAAAGTACCCCGACTTGTAAACATTACCAGAATTACGGCATTTCACAGCTTTCCACTCGAAACCTCCGTGATTGAATTCGACAGTAAATGTAGTAAGAATCTATTTACAGGTCCTTGAGGTGTTTATTAAACGTTCTTAATCATTTCTGGGAACTCTCATTGTGTATTTTAACAGTTTTACCACAATTAGACAGTTTGCTTAGAAGTAGTTCCTGGAACCGTCACCATTTTAAATGATACGCACAAAAAAGCGCCGAAGCCAATCCTCCTAAATTGTAAACATAAACAATATTCTCCTCATTCCAAGGCTTTAGACATCAATTCTGAGCTCTGTAAACATGAACTCTTAATATTTGAAAGCACCGTCCCGTGAAAACGCCACCCGAAATACCCGGAGTTTTAAATATAACCAGTATTTTCGTCATTTCACAGCTTTCCACTGGAAACCTCCGTGATTGAATTCGAAAGTAAAGGTAGAAAGAATCTATTTACGTGTACTTGAGGTGTTCATTACACGTTCTTAATCATTTCTGGGGACTATCATTGTGTATTTTAAGAGTTTAACCACAATTAGACAGTTTGCTTAGAAGTATTTACTGGAACTGCCACCATTTTAACTGCTTCACACAAAGAAACGCCAAAGCCAATCCTCCTAAATTGTAAACATAAAAACTATTCTCGTCATTCCAAGGCTTTAGACACCAATTCTGAGCTCTGTAAACATGAACTCTTAATATTTGAAAGCAAAGTCCCGTGAAAACGCCACCCGAAGTACCCGGAGTTGTAAATATAACCATTATTTTCGCATTTCACAGCTTTCCACTCGAAACTTCCGTGATTGAATTCGACAGTAAATGTAGTAAGAATCTATTTACAGGTCCTTGAGGTGTTTATTAAACGTTCTTAATCATTTCTGGGAACTCTCATTGTGTATTTTAACAGTTTTACCACAATTAGACAGTTTGCTTAGAAGTAGTTCCTGGAACCGTCACCATTTTAAATGATACGCACAAAAAAGCGCCGAAGCCAATCCTCCTAAATTGTAAACATAAACAATATTCTCCTCATTCCAAGGCTTTAGACACCAAATCTGAGCTCTGTAAACATGAACTCTTAATAATTGAAAGCACAGTCCCGTGAAAACGCCACCGAAAGTACCCGGACTGGTAAACATTACCAGAATTACGTCATTTCACAGCTTTCCACTCGAAACCTCCGTGATTAAATTCGACAGTAAATGTAGTAAGAATCTATTTACGTGTACTTGAGGTGTTTATTACACGTTCTTAATCATTTCTGGTAACTCTCATTGTGTATTTTAACAGTTTTACCACAATTAGACAGTTTGCTTAGAAGTATTTACTGGAACCACCACCATTTTAACTGATTCACACAAAGAAACGACAAAGCCAATCCTCCTAAATTGTAAACATAAAAACTATTCTCGTCATTCCAAGGCTTTAGACACCAATTCTGAGCTCTGTAAACATGAACTCTTAATATTTGAAAGCACAGTCCCGTGAAAACGCCACCAGAAGTACCCGTACTTGTAAACATTACCAGTATTTTCGTCATTTCACAGCTTTCCACTGGAAACCTCCGTGATTGAATTCGAAAGTAAAGGTAGAAAGAATCTATTTACGTGTACTTGAGGTGTTCATTACACGTTCTTAATCATTTCTGGGGACTATCATTGTGTATTTTAAGAGTTTAACCACAATTAGACAGTTTGCTTAGAAGTATTTACTGGAACTGCCACCATTTTAACTGCTTCACACAAAGAAACGACAAAGCCAATCCTCCTAAATTGTAAACATAAAAACTATTCTCGTCATTCCAAGGCTTTAGACACCAAATCTGAGCTCTGTAAACATGAACTCTTAATAATTGAAAGCACAGTCCCGTGAAAACGCCACACAAAGTACCCCGACTTGTAAACATTACCAGAATTACGGCATTTCACAGCTTTCCACTCGAAACCTCCGTGATTGAATTCGACAGTAAATGTAGTAAGAATCTATTTACAGGTCCTTGAGGTGTTTATTAAACGTTCTTAATCATTTCTGGGAACTCTCATTGTGTATTTTAACAGTTTTACCACAATTAGACAGTTTGCTTAGAAGTAGTTCCTGGAACCGTCACCATTTTAAATGATAGGCACAAAAAAGCGCCGAAGCCAATCCTCCTAAATTGTAAACATAAACAATATTCTCCTCATTCCAAGGCTTTAGACACCAATTCTGAGCTCTGTAAACATGAACTCTTAATATTTGAAAGCACCGTCCCGTGAAAACGCCACCCGAAATACCCGGAGTTTTAAATATAACCAGTATTTTCGTCATTTCACAGCTTTCCAAGGGAAACCTCCGTGATTGAATTCGACAGTAAATGTAGTAAGAATCTATTTACGTGTACTTGAGGTGTTCATTACACGTTCTTAATCATTTCTGGGGACTATCATTGTGTATTTTAAGAGTTTAACCACAATTAGACAGTTTGCTTAGAAGTATTTACTGGAACCGCCACCATTTTAACTGATTCACACAAAAAAAACGCCAAAGCCAATCCTCCTAAATTGTAAACATAAAAACTATTCTCGTCATTCCAAGGCTTTAGACACCAATTCTGAGCTCTGTAAACATGAACTCTTAATATTTGAAAGCACAGTCCCGTGAAAACGCCACCAGAAGTACCCGTACTTGTAAACATTACCAGTATTTTCGTCATTTCACAGCTTTCCACTGGAAACCTCGGTGATTGAATTCGACAGTAAATGAAGTAAGAATCTATTTACGTGTACTTGAGATGTTTATTACACGTTCTTAATCATTTCAGGGAACTCTCATTGTGTATGTTAATAGTTTTACCACAATTAGACAGTTTGCTTAGAACTGTTTACTGGAACCGCCACCATTTTAACTGATTCACACAAAAAAAACGCCAAAGCCCATCCTCCTAAATTGTAAACATAAAAACTATTCTCGTCATTCCAAGGCTTTAGACACCAAATCTGAGCTCTGTAAACATGAACTCTTAATAATTGAAAGCACAGTCCCGTGAAAACGCCACCGAAAGTACCCGGACTGGTAAACATTACCAGAATTACGTTATTTCACAGCTTTCCACTCGAAACTTCCGTGATTGAATTCGACAGTAAATGTAGTAAGAATCTATTTATGTGTACTTGAGGTGTTTATTACACGTTCTTAATCATTTCTGGTAACTCTCATTGTGTATTTTAACAGTTTTACCACAATTAGACAGTTTGCTTAGAAGTATTTACTGGAACCGCCACCATTTTAACTGATTCACACAAAAAAACACGCCAAAGCCAATCCTCCTAAATTGTAAACATAAACAATATTCTCGTCATTCCAAGGCTTTAGACACCAATTCTGAGCTCTGTAAACATGAACTCTTAATATTTGAAAGCACAGTCCCGTGAAAACGCCACCAGAAGTACCCGTACTTGTAAACATTACCAGAATTACGTCATTTCACAGCTTTCCACTCGAAACTTCCGTGATTGAATTCGACAGTAAATGTAGTAAGAATCTATTTACGTGTACTTGAGGTGTTTATTACACGTTCTTAATCATTTCTGGTAACTCTCATTGTGTATTTTAACAGTTTTACCACAATTAGACAGTTTGCTTAGAAGTATTTACTGGAACCGCCACCATTTTAACTGATTCACACAAAGAAACGACAAAGCCAATCCTCCTAAATTGTAAAAATAAAAACTATTCTCGTCATTCCAAGGCTTTAGACACCAATTCTGAGCTCTGTAAACATGAACTCTTAATATTTGAAAGCACAGTCCCGTGAAAACGCCACCAGAAGTACCCGTACTTGTAAACATTACCAGTATTTTCGTCATTTCACAGCTTTCCACTGGAAACCTCCGTGATTGAATTCGAAAGTAAAGGTAGAAAGAATCTATTTACGTGTACTTGAGGTGTTCATTACACGTTCTTAATCATTTCTGGGGACTATCATTGTGTATTTTAAGAGTTTAACCACAATTAGACAGTTTGCTTAGAAGTATTTACTGGAACTGCCACCATTTTAACTGCTTCACACAAAGAAACGACAAAGCCAATCCTCCTAAATTGTAAACATAAAAACTATTCTCGTCATTCCAAGGCTTTAGACACCAAATCTGAGCTCTGTAAACATGAACTCTTAATAATTGAAAGCACAGTCCCGTGAAAACGCCACACAAAGTACCCCGACTTGTAAACATTACCAGAATTACGGCATTTCACAGGTTTCCACTCGAAACCTCCGTGATTGAATTCGACAGTAAATGTAGTAAGAATCTATTTACAGGTCCTTGAGGTGTTTATTAAACGTTCTTAATCATTTCTGGGAACTCTCATTGTGTATTTTAACAGTTTTACCACAATTAGACAGTTTGCTTAGAAGTAGTTCCTGGAACCGTCACCATTTTAAATGATAGGCACAAAAAAGCGCCGAAGCCAATCCTCCTAAATTGTAAACATAAACAATATTCTCCTCATTCCAAGGCTTTAGACACCAATTCTGAGCTCTGTAAACATGAACTCTTAATATTTGAAAGCACCGTCCCGTGAAAACGCCACCCGAAATACCCGGAGTTTTAAATATAACCAGTATTTTCGTCATTTCACAGCTTTCCAAGGGAAACCTCCGTGATTGAATTCGACAGTAAATGTAGTAAGAATCTATTTACGTGTACTTGAGGTGTTCATTACACGTTCTTAATCATTTCAGGGAACTCTCATTGTGTATGTTAATAGTTTTACCACAATTAGACAGTTTGCTTAGAACTGTTTACTGGAACCGCCACCATTTTAACTGATTCACACAAAAAAAACGCCAAAGCCCATCCTCCTAAATTGTAAACATAAAAACTATTCTCGTCATTCCAAGGCTTTAGACACCAAATCTGAGCTCTGTAAACATGAACTCTTAATAATTGAAAGCACAGTCCCGTGAAAACGCCACCGAAAGTACACGGACTGGTAAACATTACCAGAATTACGTTATTTCACAGCTTTCCACTCGAAACCTCCGTGATTAAATTCGACAGTAAATGTAGTAAGAATCTATTTATGTGTACTTGAGGTGTTTATTACACGTTCTTAATCATTTCTGGTAACTCTCATTGTGTATTTTAACAGTTTTACCACAATTAGACAGTTTGCTTAGAAGTATTTACTGGAACCGCCACCATTTTAACTGATTCACACAAAAAAACACGCCAAAGCCAATCCTCCTAAATTGTAAACATAAACAATATTCTCGTCATTCCAAGGCTTTAGACACCAATTCTGAGCTCTGTAAACATGAACTCTTAATATTTGAAAGCACAGTCCCGTGAAAACGCCACCGAAAGTACCCGGACTGGTAAACATTACCAGAATTACGTTATTTCACAGCTTTCCACTCGAAACTTCCGTGATTGAATTCGACAGTAAATGTAGTAAGAATCTATTTATGTGTACTTGAGGTGTTTATTACACGTTCTTAATCATTTCTGGTAACTCTCATTGTGTATTTTAACAGTTTTACCACAATTAGACAGTTTGCTTAGAAGTATTTACTGGAACCGCCACCTTTTTAACTGATTCACACAAAAAAACACGCCAAAGCCAATCCTCCTAAATTGTAAACATAAACAATATTCTCGTCATTCCAAGGCTTTAGACACCAATTCTGAGCTCTGTAAACATGAACTCTTAATATTTGAAAGCACAGTCCCGTGAAAACGCCACCAGAAGTACCCGTACTTGTAAACATTACCAGTATTTTCGTCATTTCACAGCTTTCCACTGGAAACCTCGGTGATTGAATTCGACAGTAAATGAAGTAAGAATCTATTTACGTGTACTTGAGATGCTTATTACACGTTCTTAATCATTTCCGGGAACTCTCATTGTGTATGTTAATAGTTTTACCACAATTAGACAGTTTGCTTAGAACTGCTTACTGGAACCGCCACCATTTTAACTGATTCACACAAAAAAAACGCCAAAGCCAATCCTCCTAAATTGTAAACATAAAAACTATTCTCGTCATTCCAAGGCTTTAGACACCAAATCTGAGCTCTGTAAACATGAACTCTTAATAATTGAAAGCACAGTCCCGTGAAAACGCCACCCAAAGTACCCGGACTTGTAAACATTACCAGAATTACGGCATTTCACAGCTTTCCACTCGAAACCTCCGTGATTGAATTCGACAGTAAATGTAGTAAGAATCTATTTACAGGTCCTTGAGGTGTTTATTAAACGTTCTTAATCATTTCTGGGAACTCTCATTGTGTATTTTAACAGTTTTACCACAATTAGACAGTTTGCTTAGAAGTAGTTCCTGGAACCGTCACCATTTTAAATGATACGCACAAAAAAGCGCCGAAGCCAATCCTCCTAAATTGTAAACATAAACAATATTCTCCTCATTCCAAGGCTTTAGACACCAATTCTGAGCTCTGTAAACATGAACTCTTAATATTTGAAAGCAAAGTCCCGTGAAAACGCCACCCGAAATACCCGGAGTTGTAAATATAACCAGTATTTTCGTCATTTCACAGCTTTCCACTCGAAACTTCCGTGATTGAATTCGACAGTAAATGTAGTAAGAATCTATTTACGTGTACTTGAGGTGTTCAATACACGTTCTTAATCATTTCTGGGGACTATCATTGTGTATTTTAAGATTTTAACCACAATTAGACAGTTTGCTTAGAAGTATTTACTGTAACCGCCACCATTTTAACTGATTCACACAAAAAAAACGCCAAAGCCAATCCTCCTAAATTGTAAACATAAAAACTATTCTCGTCATTCCAAGGCTTTAGACACCAATTCTGAGCTCTGTAAACATGAACTCTTAATATTTGAAAGCACAGTCCCGTGAAAACGCCACCAGAAGTACCCGTACTTGTAAACATTACCAGTATTTTCGTCATTTCACAGCTTTCCACTGGAAACCTCCGTGATTGAATTCGAAAGTAAAGGTAGAAAGAATCTATTTACGTGTACTTGAGGTGTTCATTACACGTTCTTAATCATTTCTGGGGACTATCATTGTGTATTTTAAGAGTTTAACCACAATTAGACAGTTTGCTTAGAAGTATTTACTGGAACTGCCACCATTTTAACTGCTTCACACAAAGAAACGACAAAGCCAATCCTCCTAAATTGTAAACATAAAAACTATTCTCGTCATTCCAAGGCTTTAGACACCAAATCTGAGCTCTGTAAACATGAACTCTTAATAATTGAAAGCACAGTCCCGTGAAAACGCCACACAAAGTACCCCGACTTGTAAACATTACCAGAATTACGGCATTTCACAGCTTTCCACTCGAAACCTCCGTGATTGAATTCGACAGTAAATGTAGTAAGAATCTATTTACAGGTCCTTGAGGTGTTTATTAAACGTTCTTAATCATTTCTGGGAACTCTCATTGTGTATTTTAACAGTTTTACCACAATTAGACAGTTTGCTTAGAAGTAGTTCCTGGAACCGTCACCATTTTAAATGATAGGCACAAAAAAGCGCCGAAGCCAATCCTCCTAAATTGTAAACATAAACAATATTCTCCTCATTCCAAGGCTTTAGACACCAATTCTGAGCTCTGTAAACATGAACTCTTAATATTTGAAAGCACCGTCCCGTGAAAACGCCACCCGAAATACCCGGAGTTTTAAATATAACCAGTATTTTCGTCATTTCACAGCTTTCCAAGGGAAACCTCCGTGATTGAATTCGACAGTAAATGTAGTAAGAATCTATTTACGTGTACTTGAGGTGTTCATTACACGTTCTTAATCATTTCTGGGGACTATCATTGTGTATTTTAAGAGTTTAACCACAATTAGACAGTTTGCTTAGAAGTATTTACTGGAACCGCCACCATTTTAACTGATTCACACAAAAAAAACGCCAAAGCCAATCCTCCTAAATTGTAAACATAAAAACTATTCTCGTCATTCCAAGGCTTTAGACACCAATTCTGAGCTCTGTAAACATGAACTCTTAATATTTGAAAGCACAGTCCCGTGAAAACGCCACCAGAAGTACCCGTACTTGTAAACATTACCAGTATTTTCGTCATTTCACAGCTTTCCACTGGAAACCTCGGTGATTGAATTCGACAGTAAATGAAGTAAGAATCTATTTACGTGTACTTGAGATGTTTATTACACGTTCTTAATCATTTCAGGGAACTCTCATTGTGTATGTTAATAGTTTTACCACAATTAGACAGTTTGCTTAGAACTGTTTACTGGAACCGCCACCATTTTAACTGATTCACACAAAAAAAACGCCAAAGCCCATCCTCCTAAATTGTAAACATAAAAACTATTCTCGTCATTCCAAGGCTTTAGACACCAAATCTGAGCTCTGTAAACATGAACTCTTAATAATTGAAAGCACAGTCCCGTGAAAACGCCACCGAAAGTACCCGGACTGGTAAACATTACCAGAATTACGTTATTTCACAGCTTTCCACTCGAAACTTCCGTGATTGAATTCGACAGTAAATGTAGTAAGAATCTATTTATGTGTACTTGAGGTGTTTATTACACGTTCTTAATCATTTCTGGTAACTCTCATTGTGTATTTTAACAGTTTTACCACAATTAGACAGTTTGCTTAGAAGTATTTACTGGAACCGCCACCATTTTAACTGATTCACACAAAAAAACACGCCAAAGCCAATCCTCCTAAATTGTAAACATAAACAATATTCTCGTCATTCCAAGGCTTTAGACACCAATTCTGAGCTCTGTAAACATGAACTCTTAATATTTGAAAGCACAGTCCCGTGAAAACGCCACCAGAAGTACCCGTACTTGTAAACATTACCAGAATTACGTCATTTCACAGCTTTCCACTCGAAACTTCCGTGATTGAATTCGACAGTAAATGTAGTAAGAATCTATTTACGTGTACTTGAGGTGTTTATTACACGTTCTTAATCATTTCTGGTAACTCTCATTGTGTATTTTAACAGTTTTACCACAATTAGACAGTTTGCTTAGAAGTATTTACTGGAACCGCCACCATTTTAACTGATTCACACAAAGAAACGACAAAGCCAATCCTCCTAAATTGTAAAAATAAAAACTATTCTCGTCATTCCAAGGCTTTAGACACCAATTCTGAGCTCTGTAAACATGAACTCTTAATATTTGAAAGCACAGTCCCGTGAAAACGCCACCAGAAGTACCCGTACTTGTAAACATTACCAGTATTTTCGTCATTTCACAGCTTTCCACTGGAAACCTCCGTGATTGAATTCGAAAGTAAAGGTAGAAAGAATCTATTTACGTGTACTTGAGGTGTTCATTACACGTTCTTAATCATTTCTGGGGACTATCATTGTGTATTTTAAGAGTTTAACCACAATTAGACAGTTTGCTTAGAAGTATTTACTGGAACTGCCACCATTTTAACTGCTTCACACAAAGAAACGACAAAGCCAATCCTCCTAAATTGTAAACATAAAAACTATTCTCGTCATTCCAAGGCTTTAGACACCAAATCTGAGCTCTGTAAACATGAACTCTTAATAATTGAAAGCACAGTCCCGTGAAAACGCCACACAAAGTACCCCGACTTGTAAACATTACCAGAATTACGGCATTTCACAGGTTTCCACTCGAAACCTCCGTGATTGAATTCGACAGTAAATGTAGTAAGAATCTATTTACAGGTCCTTGAGGTGTTTATTAAACGTTCTTAATCATTTCTGGGAACTCTCATTGTGTATTTTAACAGTTTTACCACAATTAGACAGTTTGCTTAGAAGTAGTTCCTGGAACCGTCACCATTTTAAATGATAGGCACAAAAAAGCGCCGAAGCCAATCCTCCTAAATTGTAAACATAAACAATATTCTCCTCATTCCAAGGCTTTAGACACCAATTCTGAGCTCTGTAAACATGAACTCTTAATATTTGAAAGCACAGTCCCGTGAAAACGCCACCAGAAATACCCGGAGTTTTAAATATAACCAGTATTTTCGTCATTTCACAGCTTTCCAAGGGAAACCTCCGTGATTGAATTCGACAGTAAATGTAGTAAGAATCTATTTACGTGTACTTGAGGTGTTCATTACACGTTCTTAATCATTTCAGGGAACTCTCATTGTGTATGTTAATAGTTTTACCACAATTAGACAGTTTGCTTAGAACTGTTTACTGGAACCGCCACCATTTTAACTGATTCACACAAAAAAAACGCCAAAGCCCATCCTCCTAAATTGTAAACATAAAAACTATTCTCGTCATTCCAAGGCTTTAGACACCAAATCTGAGCTCTGTAAACATGAACTCTTAATAATTGAAAGCACAGTCCCGTGAAAACGCCACCGAAAGTACACGGACTGGTAAACATTACCAGAATTACGTTATTTCACAGCTTTCCACTCGAAACCTCCGTGATTAAATTCGACAGTAAATGTAGTAAGAATCTATTTATGTGTACTTGAGGTGTTTATTACACGTTCTTAATCATTTCTGGTAACTCTCATTGTGTATTTTAACAGTTTTACCACAATTAGACAGTTTGCTTAGAAGTATTTACTGGAACCGCCACCATTTTAACTGATTCACACAAAAAAACACGCCAAAGCCAATCCTCCTAAATTGTAAACATAAACAATATTCTCGTCATTCCAAGGCTTTAGACACCAATTCTGAGCTCTGTAAACATGAACTCTTAATATTTGAAAGCACAGTCCCGTGAAAACGCCACCGAAAGTACCCGGACTGGTAAACATTACCAGAATTACGTTATTTCACAGCTTTCCACTCGAAACTTCCGTGATTGAATTCGACAGTAAATGTAGTAAGAATCTATTTATGTGTACTTGAGGTGTTTATTACACGTTCTTAATCATTTCTGGTAACTCTCATTGTGTATTTTAACAGTTTTACCACAATTAGACAGTTTGCTTAGAAGTATTTACTGGAACCGCCACCTTTTTAACTGATTCACACAAAAAAACACGCCAAAGCCAATCCTCCTAAATTGTAAACATAAACAATATTCTCGTCATTCCAAGGCTTTAGACACCAATTCTGAGCTCTGTAAACATGAACTCTTAATATTTGAAAGCACAGTCCCGTGAAAACGCCACCAGAAGTACCCGTACTTGTAAACATTACCAGTATTTTCGTCATTTCACAGCTTTCCACTGGAAACCTCGGTGATTGAATTCGACAGTAAATGAAGTAAGAATCTATTTACGTGTACTTGAGATGCTTATTACACGTTCTTAATCATTTCCGGGAACTCTCATTGTGTATGTTAATAGTTTTACCACAATTAGACAGTTTGCTTAGAACTGCTTACTGGAACCGCCACCATTTTAACTGATTCACACAAAAAAAACGCCAAAGCCAATCCTCCTAAATTGTAAACATAAAAACTATTCTCGTCATTCCAAGGCTTTAGACACCAAATCTGAGCTCTGTAAACATGAACTCTTAATAATTGAAAGCACAGTCCCGTGAAAACGCCACCCAAAGTACCCGGACTTGTAAACATTACCAGAATTACGGCATTTCACAGCTTTCCACTCGAAACCTCCGTGATTGAATTCGACAGTAAATGTAGTAAGAATCTATTTACAGGTCCTTGAGGTGTTTATTAAACGTTCTTAATCATTTCTGGGAACTCTCATTGTGTATTTTAACAGTTTTACCACAATTAGACAGTTTGCTTAGAAGTAGTTCCTGGAACCGTCACCATTTTAAATGATACGCACAAAAAAGCGCCGAAGCCAATCCTCCTAAATTGTAAACATAAACAATATTCTCCTCATTCCAAGGCTTTAGACACCAATTCTGAGCTCTGTAAACATGAACTCTTAATATTTGAAAGCAAAGTCCCGTGAAAACGCCACCCGAAATACCCGGAGTTGTAAATATAACCAGTATTTTCGTCATTTCACAGCTTTCCAAGGGAAACCTCGGTGATTGAATTCGACAGTAAATGTAGTAAGAATCTATTTACGTGTACTTGAGGTGTTCAATACACGTTCTTAATCATTTCTGGGGACTATCATTGTGTATTTTAAGATTTTAACCACAATTAGACAGTTTGCTTAGAAGTATTTACTGTAACCGCCACCATTTTAACTGATTCACACAAAAAAAACGCCAAAGCCAATCCTCCTAAATTGTAAACATATAAACTATTCTCGTCATTCCAAGGCTTTAGACACCAAATCTGAGCTCTGTAAACATGAACTCTTAATAATTGAAAGCACAGTCCCGTGAAAACGCCACCGAAAGTACCCGGACTGGTAAACATTACCAGAATTACGTTATTTCACAGCTTTCCACTCGAAACCTCCGTGATTAAATTCGACAGTAAATGTAGTAAGAATCTATTTATGTGTACTTGAGGTGTTTATTACACGTTCTTAATCATTTCCGGGAACTCTCATTGTGTATTTTAACAGTTTTACCACAATTAGACAGTTTGCTTAGAAGTATTTACTGGAACCGCCACCATTTTAACTGATTCACACAAAAAAAACGCCAAAGCCAATCCTCCTAAATTGTAAACATAAAAACTATTCTCGTCATTCCAAGGCTTTAGACACCAAATCTGAGCTCTGTAAACATGAACTCTTAATAATTGAAAGCACAGTCCCGTGAAAACGCCACCCAAAGTACCCGGACTTGTAAACATTACCAGAATTACGGCATTTCACAGCTTTCCACTCGAAACCTCCGTGATTGAATTCGACAGTAAATGTAGTAAGAATCTATTTACAGGTCCTTGAGGTGTTTATTAAACGTTCTTAATCATTTCTGGGAACTCTCATTGTGTATTTTAACAGTTTTACCACAATTAGACAGTTTGCTTAGAAGTAGTTCCTGGAACCGTCACCATTTTAAATGATAGGCACAAAAAAGCGCCGAAGCCAATCCTCCTAAATTGTAAACATAAACAATATTCTCCTCATTCCAAGGCTTTAGACACCAAATCTGAGCTCTGTAAACATGAACTCTTAATAATTGAAAGCACAGTCCCGTGAAAACGCCACCGAAAGTACCCGGACTGGTAAACATTACCAGAATTACGTCATTTCACAGCTTTCCACTCGAAACCTCCGTGATTAAATTCGACAGTAAATGTAGTAAGAATCTATTTACGTGTACTTGAGGTGTTCATTACACGTTCTTAATCATTTCTGGGGACTATCATTGTGTATTTTAAGAGTTTAACCACAATTAGACAGTTTGCTTAGAAGTATTTACTGGAACTGCCACCATTTTAACTGCTTCACACAAAGAAACGACAAAGCCAATCCTCCTAAATTGTAAACATAAAAACTATTCTCGTCATTCCAAGGCTTTAGACACCAAATCTGAGCTCTGTAAACATGAACTCTTAATAATTGAAAGCACAGTCCCGTGAAAACGCCACACAAAGTACCCCGACTTGTAAACATTACCAGAATTACGGCATTTCACAGCTTTCCACTCGAAACCTCCGTGATTGAATTCGACAGTAAATGTAGTAAGAATCTATTTACAGGTCCTTGAGGTGTTTATTAAACGTTCTTAATCATTTCTGGGAACTCTCATTGTGTATTTTAACAGTTTTACCACAATTAGACAGTTTGCTTAGAAGTAGTTCCTGGAACCGTCACCATTTTAAATGATAGGCACAAAAAAGCGCCGAAGCCAATCCTCCTAAATTGTAAACATAAACAATATTCTCCTCATTCCAAGGCTTTAGACACCAATTCTGAGCTCTGTAAACATGAACTCTTAATATTTGAAAGCACCGTCCCGTGAAAACGCCACCCGAAATACCCGGAGTTTTAAATATAACCAGTATTTTCGTCATTTCACAGCTTTCCAAGGGAAACCTCCGTGATTGAATTCGACAGTAAATGTAGTAAGAATCTATTTACGTGTACTTGAGGTGTTCATTACACGTTCTTAATCATTTCTGGGGACTATCATTGTGTATTTTAAGAGTTTAACCACAATTAGACAGTTTGCTTAGAAGTATTTACTGGAACCGCCACCATTTTAACTGATTCACACAAAAAAAACGCCAAAGCCAATCCTCCTAAATTGTAAACATAAAAACTATTCTCGTCATTCCAAGGCTTTAGACACCAATTCTGAGCTCTGTAAACATGAACTCTTAATATTTGAAAGCACAGTCCCGTGAAAACGCCACCAGAAGTACCCGTACTTGTAAACATTACCAGTATTTTCGTCATTTCACAGCTTTCCACTGGAAACCTCGGTGATTGAATTCGACAGTAAATGAAGTAAGAATCTATTTACGTGTACTTGAGATGTTTATTACACGTTCTTAATCATTTCAGGGAACTCTCATTGTGTATGTTAATAGTTTTACCACAATTAGACAGTTTGCTTAGAACTGTTTACTGGAACCGCCACCATTTTAACTGATTCACACAAAAAAAACGCCAAAGCCCATCCTCCTAAATTGTAAACATAAAAACTATTCTCGTCATTCCAAGGCTTTAGACACCAAATCTGAGCTCTGTAAACATGAACTCTTAATAATTGAAAGCACAGTCCCGTGAAAACGCCACCGAAAGTACCCGGACTGGTAAACATTACCAGAATTACGTTATTTCAAAGCTTTCCACTCGAAACTTCCGTGATTGAATTCGACAGTAAATGTAGTAAGAATCTATTTATGTGTACTTGAGGTGTTTATTACACGTTCTTAATCATTTCTGGTAACTCTCATTGTGTATTTTAACAGTTTTACCACAATTAGACAGTTTGCTTAGAAGTATTTACTGGAACCGCCACCATTTTAACTGATTCACACAAAAAAACACGCCAAAGCCAATCCTCCTAAATTGTAAACATAAACAATATTCTCGTCATTCCAAGGCTTTAGACACCAATTCTGAGCTCTGTAAACATGAACTCTTAATATTTGAAAGCACAGTCTCGTGAAAACGCCACCAGAAGTACCCGTACTTGTAAACATTACCAGAATTACGTCATTTCACAGCTTTCCACTCGAAACTTCCGTGATTGAATTCGACAGTAAATGTAGTAAGAATCTATTTACGTGTACTTGAGGTGTTTATTACACGTTCTTAATCATTTCTGGTAACTCTCATTGTGTATTTTAACAGTTTTACCACAATTAGACAGTTTGCTTAGAAGTATTTACTGGAACCGCCACCATTTTAACTGATTCACACAAAGAAACGACAAAGCCAATCCTCCTAAATTGTAAACATAAAAACTATTCTCGTCATTCCAAGGCTTTAGACACCAATTCTGAGCTCTGTAAACATGAACTCTTAATATTTGAAAGCACAGTCCCGTGAAAACGCCACCAGAAGTACCCGTAATTGTAAACATTACCAGTATTTTCGTCATTTCACAGCTTTCCACTGGAAACCTCCGTGATTGAATTCGAAAGTAAAGGTAGAAAGAATCTATTTACGTGTACTTGAGGTGTTCATTACACGTTCTTAATCATTTCTGGGGACTATCATTGTGTATTTTAAGAGTTTAACCACAATTAGACAGTTTGCTTAGAAGTATTTACTGGAACTGCCACCATTTTAACTGCTTCACACAAAGAAACGACAAAGCCAATCCTCCTAAATTGTAAACATAAAAACTATTCTCGTCATTCCAAGGCTTTAGACACCAAATCTGAGCTCTGTAAACATGAACTCTTAATAATTGAAAGCACAGTCCCGTGAAAACGCCACACAAAGTACCCCGACTTGTAAACATTACCAGAATTACGGCATTTCACAGGTTTCCACTCGAAACCTCCGTGATTGAATTCGACAGTAAATGTAGTAAGAATCTATTTACAGGTCCTTGAGGTGTTTATTAAACGTTCTTAATCATTTCTGGGAACTCTCATTGTGTATTTTAACAGTTTTACCACAATTAGACAGTTTGCTTAGAAGTAGTTCCTGGAACCGTCACCATTTTAAATGATAGGCACAAAAAAGCGCCGAAGCCAATCCTCCTAAATTGTAAACATAAACAATATTCTCCTCATTCCAAGGCTTTAGACACCAATTCTGAGCTCTGTAAACATGAACTCTTAATATTTGAAAGCACCGTCCCGTGAAAACGCCACCCGAAATACCCGGAGTTTTAAATATAACCAGTATTTTCGTCATTTCACAGCTTTCCAAGGGAAACCTCCGTGATTGAATTCGACAGTAAATGTAGTAAGAATCTATTTACGTGTACTTGAGGTGTTCATTACACGTTCTTAATCATTTCAGGGAACTCTCATTGTGTATGTTAATAGTTTTACCACAATTAGACAGTTTGCTTAGAACTGTTTACTGGAACCGCCACCATTTTAACTGATTCACACAAAAAAAACGCCAAAGCCCATCCTCCTAAATTGTAAACATAAAAACTATTCTCGTCATTCCAAGGCTTTAGACACCAAATCTGAGCTCTGTAAACATGAACTCTTAATAATTGAAAGCACAGTCCCGTGAAAACGCCACCGAAAGTACCCGGACTGGTAAACATTACCAGAATTACGTTATTTCACAGCTTTCCACTCGAAACCTCCGTGATTAAATTCGACAGTAAATGTAGTAAGAATCTATTTATGTGTACTTGAGGTGTTTATTACACGTTCTTAATCATTTCTGGTAACTCTCATTGTGTATTTTAACAGTTTTACCACAATTAGACAGTTTGCTTAGAAGTATTTACTGGAACCGCCACCATTTTAACTGATTCACACAAAAAAACACGCCAAAGCCAATCCTCCTAAATTGTAAACATAAACAATATTCTCGTCATTCCAAGGCTTTAGACACCAATTCTGAGCTCTGTAAACATGAACTCTTAATATTTGAAAGCACAGTCCCGTGAAAACGCCACCAGAAGTACCCGTACTTGTAAACATTACCAGTATTTTCGTCATTTCACAGCTTTCCACTGGAAACCTCGGTGATTGAATTCGACAGTAAATGAAGTAACAATCTATTTACGTGTACTTGAGATGTTTATTACACGTTCTTAATCATTTCCGGGAACTCTCATTGTGTATGTTAATAGTTTTACCACAATTAGACAGTTTGCTTAGAACTGCTTACTGGAACCGCCACCATTTTAACTGATTCACACAAAAAAAACGCCAAAGCCAATCCTCCTAAATTGTAAACATAAAAACTATTCTCGTCATTCCAAGGCTTTAGACACCAAATCTGAGCTCTGTAAACATGAACTCTTAATAATTGAAAGCACAGTCCCGTGAAAACGCCACACAAAGTACCCCGACTTGTAAACATTACCAGAATTACGGCATTTCACAGCTTTCCACTCGAAACCTCCGTGATTGAATTCGACAGTAAATGTAGTAAGAATCTATTTACAGGTCCTTGAGGTGTTTATTAAACGTTCTTAATCATTTCTGGGAACTCTCATTGTGTATTTTAACAGTTTTACCACAATTAGACAGTTTGCTTAGAAGTAGTTCCTGGAACCGTCACCATTTTAAATGATAGGCACAAAAAAGCGCCGAAGCCAATCCTCCTAAATTGTAAACATAAACAATATTCTCCTCATTCCAAGGCTTTAGACATCAATTCTGAGCTCTGTAAACATGAACTCTTAATATTTGAAAGCACCGTCCCGTGAAAACGCCACCCGAAATACCCGGAGTTTTAAATATAACCAGTATTTTCGTCATTTCACAGCTTTCCAAGGGAAACCTCCGTGATTGAATTCGACAGTAAATGTAGTAAGAATCTATTTACGTGTACTTGAGGTGTTCATTACACGTTCTTAATCATTTCAGGGAACTCTCATTGTGTATGTTAATAGTTTTACCACAATTAGACAGTTTGCTTAGAACTGTTTACTGGAACCGCCAACATTTTAACTGATTCACACAAAAAAAACGCCAAAGCCCATCCTCCTAAATTGTAAACATAAAAACTATTCTCGTCATTCCAAGGCTTTAGACACCAAATCTGAGCTCTGTAAACATGAACTCTTAATAATTGAAAGCACAGTCCCGTGAAAACGCCACCGAAAGTACACGGACTGGTAAACATTACCAGAATTACGTTATTTCACAGCTTTCCACTCGAAACCTCCGTGATTAAATTCGACAGTAAATGTAGTAAGAATCTATTTATGTGTACTTGAGGTGTTTATTACACGTTCTTAATCATTTCTGGTAACTCTCATTGTGTATTTTAACAGTTTTACCACAATTAGACAGTTTGCTTAGAAGTATTTACTGGAACCGCCACCATTTTAACTGATTCACACAAAAAAACACGCCAAAGCCAATCCTCCTAAATTGTAAACATAAACAATATTCTCGTCATTCCAAGGCTTTAGACACCAATTCTGAGCTCTGTAAACATGAACTCTTAATATTTGAAAGCACAGTCCCGTGAAAACGCCACCGAAAGTACCCGGACTGGTAAACATTACCAGAATTACGTTATTTCACAGCTTTCCACTCGAAACTTCCGTGATTGAATTCGACAGTAAATGTAGTAAGAATCTATTTATGTGTACTTGAGGTGTTTATTACACGTTCTTAATCATTTCTGGTAACTCTCATTGTGTATTTTAACAGTTTTACCACAATTAGACAGTTTGCTTAGAAGTATTTACTGGAACCGCCACCATTTTAACTGATTCACACAAAAAAACACGCCAAAGCCAATCCTCCTAAATTGTAAACATAAACAATATTCTCGTCATTCCAAGGCTTTAGACACCAATTCTGAGCTCTGTAAACATGAACTCTTAATATTTGAAAGCACAGTCCCGTGAAAACGCCACCAGAAGTACCCGTACTTGTAAACATTACCAGTATTTTCGTCATTTCACAGCTTTCCACTGGAAACCTCGGTGATTGAATTCGACAGTAAATGAAGTAAGAATCTATTTACGTGTACTTGAGATGCTTATTACACGTTCTTAATCATTTCCGGGAACTCTCATTGTGTATGTTAATAGTTTTACCACAATTAGACAGTTTGCTTAGAACTGCTTACTGGAACCGCCACCATTTTAACTGATTCACACAAAAAAAACGCCAAAGCCAATCCTCCTAAATTGTAAACATAAAAACTATTCTCGTCATTCCAAGGCTTTAGACACCAAATCTGAGCTCTGTAAACATGAACTCTTAATAATTGAAAGCACAGTTCCGTGAAAACGCCACCCAAAGTACCCGGACTTGTAAACATTACCAGAATTACGGCATTTCACAGCTTTCCACTCGAAACCTCCGTGATTGAATTCGACAGTAAATGTAGTAAGAATCTATTTACAGGTCCTTGAGGTGTTTATTAAACGTTCTTAATCATTTCTGGGAACTCTCATTGTGTATTTTAACAGTTTTACCACAATTAGACAGTTTGCTTAGAAGTAGTTCCTGGAACCGTCACCATTTTAAATGATACGCACAAAAAAGCGCCGAAGCCAATCCTCCTAAATTGTAAACATAAACAATATTCTCCTCATTCCAAGGCTTTAGACACCAATTCTGAGCTCTGTAAACATGAACTCTTAATATTTGAAAGCAAAGTCCCGTGAAAACGCCACCCGAAATACCCGGAGTTGTAAATATAACCAGTATTTTCGTCATTTCACAGCTTTCCAAGGGAAACCTCGGTGATTGAATTCGACAGTAAATGTAGTAAGAATCTATTTACGTGTACTTGAGGTGTTCAATACACGTTCTTAATCATTTCTGGGGACTATCATTGTGTATTTTAAGATTTTAACCACAATTAGACAGTTTGCTTAGAAGTATTTACTGTAACCGCCACCATTTTAACTGATTCACACAAAAAAAACGCCAAAGCCAATCCTCCTAAATTGTAAACATATAAACTATTCTCGTCATTCCAAGGCTTTAGACACCAAATCTGAGCTCTGTAAACATGAACTCTTAATAATTGAAAGCACAGTCCCGTGAAAACGCCACCGAAAGTACCCGGACTGGTAAACATTACCAGAATTACGTTATTTCACAGCTTTCCACTCGAAACCTCCGTGATTAAATTCGACAGTAAATGTAGTAAGAATCTATTTATGTGTACTTGAGGTGTTTATTACACGTTCTTAATCATTTCCGGGAACTCTCATTGTGTATTTTAACAGTTTTACCACAATTAGACAGTTTGCTTAGAAGTATTTACTGGAACCGCCACCATTTTAACTGATTCACACAAAAAAAACGCCAAAGCCAATCCTCCTAAATTGTAAACATAAAAACTATTCTCGTCATTCCAAGGCTTTAGACACCAAATCTGAGCTCTGTAAACATGAACTCTTAATAATTGAAAGCACAGTCCCGTGAAAACGCCACCCAAAGTACCCGGACTTGTAAACATTACCAGAATTACGGCATTTCACAGCTTTCCACTCGAAACCTCCGTGATTGAATTCGACAGTAAATGTAGTAAGAATCTATTTACAGGTCCTTGAGGTGTTTATTAAACGTTCTTAATCATTTCTGGGAACTCTCATTGTGTATTTTAACAGTTTTACCACAATTAGACAGTTTGCTTAGAAGTAGTTCCTGGAACCGTCACCATTTTAAATGATACGCACAAAAAAGCGCCGAAGCCAATCCTCCTAAATTGTAAACATAAACAATATTCTCCTCATTCCAAGGCTTTAGACACCAAATCTGAGCTCTGTAAACATGAACTCTTAATAATTGAAAGCACAGTCCCGTGAAAACGCCACCGAAAGTACCCGGACTGGTAAACATTACCAGAATTACGTCATTTCACAGCTTTCCACTCGAAACCTCCGTGATTAAATTCGACAGTAAATGTAGTAAGAATCTATTTACGTGTACTTGAGGTGTTCATTACACGTTCTTAATCATTTCTGGGGACTATCATTGTGTATTTTAAGAGTTTAACCACAATTAGACAGTTTGCTTAGAAGTATTTACTGGAACTGCCACCATTTTAACTGCTTCACACAAAGAAACGACAAAGCCAATCCTCCTAAATTGTAAACATAAAAACTATTCTCGTCATTCCAAGGCTTTAGACACCAAATCTGAGCTCTGTAAACATGAACTCTTAATAATTGAAAGCACAGTCCCGTGAAAACGCCACACAAAGTACCCCGACTTGTAAACATTACCAGAATTACGGCATTTCACAGCTTTCCACTCGAAACCTCCGTGATTGAATTCGACAGTAAATGTAGTAAGAATCTATTTACAGGTCCTTGAGGTGTTTATTAAACGTTCTTAATCATTTCTGGGAACTCTCATTGTGTATTTTAACAGTTTTACCACAATTAGACAGTTTGCTTAGAAGTAGTTCCTGGAACCGTCACCATTTTAAATGATAGGCACAAAAAAGCGCCGAAGCCAATCCTCCTAAATTGTAAACATAAACAATATTCTCCTCATTCCAAGGCTTTAGACACCAATTCTGAGCTCTGTAAACATGAACTCTTAATATTTGAAAGCACCGTCCCGTGAAAACGCCACCCGAAATACCCGGAGTTTTAAATATAACCAGTATTTTCGTCATTTCACAGCTTTCCAAGGGAAACCTCCGTGATTGAATTCGACAGTAAATGTAGTAAGAATCTATTTACGTGTACTTGAGGTGTTTATTACACGTTCTTAATCATTTCTGGTAACTCTCATTGTGTATTTTAACAGTTTTACCACAATTAGACAGTTTGCTTAGAAGTATTTACTGGAACCGCCACCATTTTAACTGATTCACACAAAAAAAACGCCAAAGCCAATCCTCCTAAATTGTAAACATAAAAACTATTCTCGTCATTCCAAGGCTTTAGACACCAATTCTGAGCTCTGTAAACATGAACTCTTAATATTTGAAAGCACAGTCCCGTGAAAACGCCACCAGAAGTACCCGTACTTGTAAACATTACCAGTATTTTCGTCATTTCACAGCTTTCCACTGGAAACCTCGGTGATTGAATTCGACAGTAAATGAAGTAAGAATCTATTTACGTGTACTTGAGATGTTTATTACACGTTCTTAATCATTTCAGGGAACTCTCATTGTGTATGTTAATAGTTTTACCACAATTAGACAGTTTGCTTAGAACTGTTTACTGGAACCGCCACCATTTTAACTGATTCACACAAAAAAAACGCCAAAGCCCATCCTCCTAAATTGTAAACATAAAAACTATTCTCGTCATTCCAAGGCTTTAGACACCAAATCTGAGCTCTGTAAACATGAACTCTTAATAATTGAAAGCACAGTCCCGTGAAAACGCCACCGAAAGTACCCGGACTGGTAAACATTACCAGAATTACGTTATTTCACAGCTTTCCACTCGAAACTTCCGTGATTGAATTCGACAGTAAATGTAGTAAGAATCTATTTATGTGTACTTGAGGTGTTTATTACACGTTCTTAATCATTTCTGGTAACTCTCATTGTGTATTTTAACAGTTTTACCACAATTAGACAGTTTGCTTAGAAGTATTTACTGGAACCGCCACCATTTTAACTGATTCACACAAAAAAACACGCCAAAGCCAATCCTCCTAAATTGTAAACATAAACAATATTCTCGTCATTCCAAGGCTTTAGACACCAATTCTGAGCTCTGTAAACATGAACTCTTAATATTTGAAAGCACAGTCCCGTGAAAACGCCACCAGAAGTACCCGTACTTGTAAACATTACCAGAATTACGTCATTTCACAGCTTTCCACTCGAAACTTCCGTGATTGAATTCGACAGTAAATGTAGTAAGAATCTATTTACGTGTACTTGAGGTGTTTATTACACGTTCTTAATCATTTCTGGTAACTCTCATTGTGTATTTTAACAGTTTTACCACAATTAGACAGTTTGCTTAGAAGTATTTACTGGAACCGCCACCATTTTAACTGATTCACACAAAGAAACGACAAAGCCAATCCTCCTAAATTGTAAACATAAAAACTATTCTCGTCATTCCAAGGCTTTAGACACCAATTCTGAGCTCTGTAAACATGAACTCTTAATATTTGAAAGCACAGTCCCGTGAAAACGCCACCAGAAGTACCCGTACTTGTAAACATTACCAGTATTTTCGTCATTTCACAGCTTTCCACTGGAAACCTCCGTGATTGAATTCGAAAGTAAAGGTAGAAAGAATCTATTTACGTGTACTTGAGGTGTTCATTACACGTTCTTAATCATTTCTGGGGACTATCATTGTGTATTTTAAGAGTTTAACCACAATTAGACAGTTTGCTTAGAAGTATTTACTGGAACTGCCACCATTTTAACTGCTTCACACAAAGAAACGACAAAGCCAATCCTCCTAAATTGTAAACATAAAAACTATTCTCGTCATTCCAAGGCTTTAGACACCAAATCTGAGCTCTGTAAACATGAACTCTTAATAATTGAAAGCACAGTCCCGTGAAAACGCCACACAAAGTACCCCGACTTGTAAACATTACCAGAATTACGGCATTTCACAGGTTTCCACTCGAAACCTCCGTGATTGAATTCGACAGTAAATGTAGTAAGAATCTATTTACAGGTCCTTGAGGTGTTTATTAAACGTTCTTAATCATTTCTGGGAACTCTCATTGTGTATTTTAACAGTTTTACCACAATTAGACAGTTTGCTTAGAAGTAGTTCCTGGAACCGTCACCATTTTAAATGATAGGCACAAAAAAGCGCCGAAGCCAATCCTCCTAAATTGTAAACATAAACAATATTCTCCTCATTCCAAGGCTTTAGACACCAATTCTGAGCTCTGTAAACATGAACTCTTAATATTTGAAAGCACCGTCCCGTGAAAACGCCACCCGAAATACCCGGAGTTTTAAATATAACCAGTATTTTCGTCATTTCACAGCTTTCCAAGGGAAACCTCCGTGATTGAATTCGACAGTAAATGTAGTAAGAATCTATTTACGTGTACTTGAGGTGTTCATTACACGTTCTTAATCATTTCAGGGAACTCTCATTGTGTATGTTAATAGTTTTACCACAATTAGACAGTTTGCTTAGAACTGTTTACTGGAACCGCCACCATTTTAACTGATTCACACAAAAAAAACGCCAAAGCCCATCCTCCTAAATTGTAAACATAAAAACTATTCTCGTCATTCCAAGGCTTTAGACACCAAATCTGAGCTCTGTAAACATGAACTCTTAATAATTGAAAGCACAGTCCCGTGAAAACGCCACCGAAAGTACCCGGACTGGTAAACATTACCAGAATTACGTTATTTCACAGCTTTCCACTCGAAACCTCCGTGATTAAATTCGACAGTAAATGTAGTAAGAATCTATTTATGTGTACTTGAGGTGTTTATTACACGTTCTTAATCATTTCTGGTAACTCTCATTGTGTATTTTAACAGTTTTACCACAATTAGACAGTTTGCTTAGAAGTATTTACTGGAACCGCCACCATTTTAACTGATTCACACAAAAAAACACGCCAAAGCCAATCCTCCTAAATTGTAAACATAAACAATATTCTCGTCATTCCAAGGCTTTAGACACCAATTCTGAGCTCTGTAAACATGAACTCTTAATATTTGAAAGCACAGTCCCGTGAAAACGCCACCGAAAGTACCCGGACTGGTAAACATTACCAGAATTACGTTATTTCACAGCTTTCCACTCGAAACTTCCGTGATTGAATTCGACAGTAAATGTAGTAAGAATCTATTTATGTGTACTTGAGGTGTTTATTACACGTTCTTAATCATTTCTGGTAACTCTCATTGTGTATTTTAACAGTTTTACCACAATTAGACAGTTTGCTTAGAAGTATTTACTGGAACCGCCACCATTTTAACTGATTCACACAAAAAAACACGCCAAAGCCAATCCTCCTAAATTGTAAACATAAACAATATTCTCGTCATTCCAAGGCTTTAGACACCAATTCTGAGCTCTGTAAACATGAACTCTTAATATTTGAAAGCACAGTCCCGTGAAAACGCCACCAGAAGTACCCGTACTTGTAAACATTACCAGTATTTTCGTCATTTCACAGCTTTCCACTGGAAACCTCGGTGATTGAATTCGACAGTAAATGAAGTAAGAATCTATTTACGTGTACTTGAGATGCTTATTACACGTTCTTAATCATTTCCGGGAACTCTCATTGTGTATGTTAATAGTTTTACCACAATTAGACAGTTTGCTTAGAACTGCTTACTGGAACCGCCACCATTTTAACTGATTCACACAAAAAAAACGCCAAAGCCAATCCTCCTAAATTGTAAACATAAAAACTATTCTCGTCATTCCAAGGCTTTAGACACCAAATCTGAGCTCTGTAAACATGAACTCTTAATAATTGAAAGCACAGTTCCGTGAAAACGCCACCCAAAGTACCCGGACTTGTAAACATTACCAGAATTACGGCATTTCACAGCTTTCCACTCGAAACCTCCGTGATTGAATTCGACAGTAAATGTAGTAAGAATCTATTTACAGGTCCTTGAGGTGTTTATTAAACGTTCTTAATCATTTCTGGGAACTCTCATTGTGTATTTTAACAGTTTTACCACAATTAGACAGTTTGCTTAGAAGTAGTTCCTGGAACCGTCACCATTTTAAATGATACGCACAAAAAAGCGCCGAAGCCAATCCTCCTAAATTGTAAACATAAACAATATTCTCCTCATTCCAAGGCTTTAGACACCAATTCTGAGCTCTGTAAACATGAACTCTTAATATTTGAAAGCAAAGTCCCGTGAAAACGCCACCCGAAATACCCGGAGTTGTAAATATAACCAGTATTTTCGTCATTTCACAGCTTTCCAAGGGAAACCTCGGTGATTGAATTCGACAGTAAATGTAGTAAGAATCTATTTACGTGTACTTGAGGTGTTCAATACACGTTCTTAATCATTTCTGGGGACTATCATTGTGTATTTTAAGATTTTAACCACAATTAGACAGTTTGCTTAGAAGTATTTACTGTAACCGCCACCATTTTAACTGATTCACACAAAAAAAACGCCAAAGCCAATCCTCCTAAATTGTAAACATATAAACTATTCTCGTCATTCCAAGGCTTTAGACACCAAATCTGAGCTCTGTAAACATGAACTCTTAATAATTGAAAGCACAGTCCCGTGAAAACGCCACCGAAAGTACCCGGACTGGTAAACATTACCAGAATTACGTTATTTCACAGCTTTCCACTCGAAACCTCCGTGATTAAATTCGACAGTAAATGTAGTAAGAATCTATTTATGTGTACTTGAGGTGTTTATTACACGTTCTTAATCATTTCCGGGAACTCTCATTGTGTATTTTAACAGTTTTACCACAATTAGACAGTTTGCTTAGAAGTATTTACTGGAACCGCCACCATTTTAACTGATTCACACAAAAAAAACGCCAAAGCCAATCCTCCTAAATTGTAAACATAAAAACTATTCTCGTCATTCCAAGGCTTTAGACACCAAATCTGAGCTCTGTAAACATGAACTCTTAATAATTGAAAGCACAGTCCCGTGAAAACGCCACCCAAAGTACCCGGACTTGTAAACATTACCAGAATTACGGCATTTCACAGCTTTCCACTCGAAACCTCCGTGATTGAATTCGACAGTAAATGTAGTAAGAATCTATTTACAGGTCCTTGAGGTGTTTATTAAACGTTCTTAATCATTTCTGGGAACTCTCATTGTGTATTTTAACAGTTTTACCACAATTAGACAGTTTGCTTAGAAGTAGTTCCTGGAACCGTCACCATTTTAAATGATACGCACAAAAAAGCGCCGAAGCCAATCCTCCTAAATTGTAAACATAAACAATATTCTCCTCATTCCAAGGCTTTAGACACCAAATCTGAGCTCTGTAAACATGAACTCTTAATAATTGAAAGCACAGTCCCGTGAAAACGCCACCGAAAGTACCCGGACTGGTAAACATTACCAGAATTACGTCATTTCACAGCTTTCCACTCGAAACCTCCGTGATTAAATTCGACAGTAAATGTAGTAAGAATCTATTTACGTGTACTTGAGGTGTTCATTACACGTTCTTAATCATTTCTGGGGACTATCATTGTGTATTTTAAGAGTTTAACCACAATTAGACAGTTTGCTTAGAAGTATTTACTGGAACTGCCACCATTTTAACTGCTTCACACAAAGAAACGACAAAGCCAATCCTCCTAAATTGTAAACATAAAAACTATTCTCGTCATTCCAAGGCTTTAGACACCAAATCTGAGCTCTGTAAACATGAACTCTTAATAATTGAAAGCACAGTCCCGTGAAAACGCCACACAAAGTACCCCGACTTGTAAACATTACCAGAATTACGGCATTTCACAGCTTTCCACTCGAAACCTCCGTGATTGAATTCGACAGTAAATGTAGTAAGAATCTATTTACAGGTCCTTGAGGTGTTTATTAAACGTTCTTAATCATTTCTGGGAACTCTCATTGTGTATTTTAACAGTTTTACCACAATTAGACAGTTTGCTTAGAAGTAGTTCCTGGAACCGTCACCATTTTAAATGATAGGCACAAAAAAGCGCCGAAGCCAATCCTCCTAAATTGTAAACATAAACAATATTCTCCTCATTCCAAGGCTTTAGACACCAATTCTGAGCTCTGTAAACATGAACTCTTAATATTTGAAAGCACCGTCCCGTGAAAACGCCACCCGAAATACCCGGAGTTTTAAATATAACCAGTATTTTCGTCATTTCACAGCTTTCCAAGGGAAACCTCCGTGATTGAATTCGACAGTAAATGTAGTAAGAATCTATTTACGTGTACTTGAGGTGTTTATTACACGTTCTTAATCATTTCTGGTAACTCTCATTGTGTATTTTAACAGTTTTACCACAATTAGACAGTTTGCTTAGAAGTATTTACTGGAACCGCCACCATTTTAACTGATTCACACAAAAAAAACGCCAAAGCCAATCCTCCTAAATTGTAAACATAAAAACTATTCTCGTCATTCCAAGGCTTTAGACACCAATTCTGAGCTCTGTAAACATGAACTCTTAATATTTGAAAGCACAGTCCCGTGAAAACGCCACCAGAAGTACCCGTACTTGTAAACATTACCAGTATTTTCGTCATTTCACAGCTTTCCACTGGAAACCTCGGTGATTGAATTCGACAGTAAATGAAGTAAGAATCTATTTACGTGTACTTGAGATGTTTATTACACGTTCTTAATCATTTCAGGGAACTCTCATTGTGTATGTTAATAGTTTTACCACAATTAGACAGTTTGCTTAGAACTGTTTACTGGAACCGCCACCATTTTAACTGATTCACACAAAAAAAACGCCAAAGCCCATCCTCCTAAATTGTAAACATAAAAACTATTCTCGTCATTCCAAGGCTTTAGACACCAAATCTGAGCTCTGTAAACATGAACTCTTAATAATTGAAAGCACAGTCCCGTGAAAACGCCACCGAAAGTACCCGGACTGGTAAACATTACCAGAATTACGTTATTTCACAGCTTTCCACTCGAAACTTCCGTGATTGAATTCGACAGTAAATGTAGTAAGAATCTATTTATGTGTACTTGAGGTGTTTATTACACGTTCTTAATCATTTCTGGTAACTCTCATTGTGTATTTTAACAGTTTTACCACAATTAGACAGTTTGCTTAGAAGTATTTACTGGAACCGCCACCATTTTAACTGATTCACACAAAAAAACACGCCAAAGCCAATCCTCCTAAATTGTAAACATAAACAATATTCTCGTCATTCCAAGGCTTTAGACACCAATTCTGAGCTCTGTAAACATGAACTCTTAATATTTGAAAGCACAGTCCCGTGAAAACGCCACCAGAAGTACCCGTACTTGTAAACATTACCAGAATTACGTCATTTCACAGCTTTCCACTCGAAACTTCCGTGATTGAATTCGACAGTAAATGTAGTAAGAATCTATTTACGTGTACTTGAGGTGTTTATTACACGTTCTTAATCATTTCTGGTAACTCTCATTGTGTATTTTAACAGTTTTACCACAATTAGACAGTTTGCTTAGAAGTATTTACTGGAACCGCCACCATTTTAACTGATTCACACAAAGAAACGACAAAGCCAATCCTCCTAAATTGTAAACATAAAAACTATTCTCGTCATTCCAAGGCTTTAGACACCAATTCTGAGCTCTGTAAACATGAACTCTTAATATTTGAAAGCACAGTCCCGTGAAAACGCCACCAGAAGTACCCGTACTTGTAAACATTACCAGTATTTTCGTCATTTCACAGCTTTCCACTGGAAACCTCCGTGATTGAATTCGAAAGTAAAGGTAGAAAGAATCTATTTACGTGTACTTGAGGTGTTCATTACACGTTCTTAATCATTTCTGGGGACTATCATTGTGTATTTTAAGAGTTTAACCACAATTAGACAGTTTGCTTAGAAGTATTTACTGGAACTGCCACCATTTTAACTGCTTCACACAAAGAAACGACAAAGCCAATCCTCCTAAATTGTAAACATAAAAACTATTCTCGTCATTCCAAGGCTTTAGACACCAAATCTGAGCTCTGTAAACATGAACTCTTAATAATTGAAAGCACAGTCCCGTGAAAACGCCACACAAAGTACCCCGACTTGTAAACATTACCAGAATTACGGCATTTCACAGGTTTCCACTCGAAACCTCCGTGATTGAATTCGACAGTAAATGTAGTAAGAATCTATTTACAGGTCCTTGAGGTGTTTATTAAACGTTCTTAATCATTTCTGGGAACTCTCATTGTGTATTTTAACAGTTTTACCACAATTAGACAGTTTGCTTAGAAGTAGTTCCTGGAACCGTCACCATTTTAAATGATAGGCACAAAAAAGCGCCGAAGCCAATCCTCCTAAATTGTAAACATAAACAATATTCTCCTCATTCCAAGGCTTTAGACACCAATTCTGAGCTCTGTAAACATGAACTCTTAATATTTGAAAGCACCGTCCCGTGAAAACGCCACCCGAAATACCCGGAGTTTTAAATATAACCAGTATTTTCGTCATTTCACAGCTTTCCAAGGGAAACCTCCGTGATTGAATTCGACAGTAAATGTAGTAAGAATCTATTTACGTGTACTTGAGGTGTTCATTACACGTTCTTAATCATTTCAGGGAACTCTCATTGTGTATGTTAATAGTTTTACCACAATTAGACAGTTTGCTTAGAACTGTTTACTGGAACCGCCACCATTTTAACTGATTCACACAAAAAAAACGCCAAAGCCCATCCTCCTAAATTGTAAACATAAAAACTATTCTCGTCATTCCAAGGCTTTAGACACCAAATCTGAGCTCTGTAAACATGAACTCTTAATAATTGAAAGCACAGTCCCGTGAAAACGCCACCGAAAGTACCCGGACTGGTAAACATTACCAGAATTACGTTATTTCACAGCTTTCCACTCGAAACCTCCGTGATTAAATTCGACAGTAAATGTAGTAAGAATCTATTTATGTGTACTTGAGGTGTTTATTACACGTTCTTAATCATTTCTGGTAACTCTCATTGTGTATTTTAACAGTTTTACCACAATTAGACAGTTTGCTTAGAAGTATTTACTGGAACCGCCACCATTTTAACTGATTCACACAAAAAAACACGCCAAAGCCAATCCTCCTAAATTGTAAACATAAACAATATTCTCGTCATTCCAAGGCTTTAGACACCAATTCTGAGCTCTGTAAACATGAACTCTTAATATTTGAAAGCACAGTCCCGTGAAAACGCCACCAGAAGTACCCGTACTTGTAAACATTACCAGTATTTTCGTCATTTCACAGCTTTCCACTGGAAACCTCGGTGATTGAATTCGACAGTAAATGAAGTAACAATCTATTTACGTGTACTTGAGATGTTTATTACACGTTCTTAATCATTTCCGGGAACTCTCATTGTGTATGTTAATAGTTTTACCACAATTAGACAGTTTGCTTAGAACTGCTTACTGGAACCGCCACCATTTTAACTGATTCACACAAAAAAAACGCCAAAGCCAATCCTCCTAAATTGTAAACATAAAAACTATTCTCGTCATTCCAAGGCTTTAGACACCAAATCTGAGCTCTGTAAACATGAACTCTTAATAATTGAAAGCACAGTCCCGTGAAAACGCCACACAAAGTACCCCGACTTGTAAACATTACCAGAATTACGGCATTTCACAGCTTTCCACTCGAAACCTCCGTGATTGAATTCGACAGTAAATGTAGTAAGAATCTATTTACAGGTCCTTGAGGTGTTTATTAAACGTTCTTAATCATTTCTGGGAACTCTCATTGTGTATTTTAACAGTTTTACCACAATTAGACAGTTTGCTTAGAAGTAGTTCCTGCAACCGTCACCATTTTAAATGATAGGCACAAAAAAGCGCCGAAGCCAATCCTCCTAAATTGTAAACATAAACAATATTCTCCTCATTCCAAGGCTTTAGACATCAATTCAGAGCTCTGTAAACATGAACTCTTAATATTTGAAAGCACCGTCCCGTGAAAACGCCACCCGAAATACCCGGAGTTTTAAATATAACCAGTATTTTCGTCATTTCACAGCTTTCCAAGGGAAACCTCCGTGATTGAATTCGACAGTAAATGTAGTAAGAATCTATTTACGTGTACTTGAGGTGTTCATTACACGTTCTTAATCATTTCTGGGGACTATCATTGTGTATTTTAAGAGTTTAACCACAATTAGACAGTTTGCTTAGAAGTATTTACTGGAACCGCCACCATTTTAACTGATTCACACAAAAAAAACGCCAAAGCCAATCCTCCTAAATTGTAAACATAAAAACTATTCTCGTCATTCCAAGGCTTTAGACACCAACTCTGAGCTCTGTAAACATGAACTCTTAATATTTGAAAGCACAGTCCCGTGAAAACGCCACCAGAAGTACCCGTACTTGTAAACATTACCAGTATTTTCGTCATTTCACAGCTTTCCACTGGAAACCTCCGTGATTGAATTCGAAAGTAAAGGTAGAAAGAATCTATTTACGTGTACTTGAGGTGTTCATTACACGTTCTTAATCATTTCTGGGGACTATCATTGTGTATTTTAAGAGTTTAACCACAATTAGACAGTTTGCTTAGAAGTATTTACTGGAACTGCCACCATTTTAACTGCTTCACACAAAGAAACGCCAAAGCCAATCCTCCTAAATTGTAAACATAAAAACTATTCTCGTCATTCCAAGGCTTTAGACACCAATTCTGAGCTCTGTAAACATGAACTCTTAATATTTGAAAGCAAAGTCCCGTGAAAACGCCACCCGAAGTACCCGGAGTTGTAAATATAACCATTATTTTCGCATTTCACAGCTTTCCACTCGAAACTTCCGTGATTGAATTCGACAGTAAATGTAGTAAGAATCTATTTACAGGTCCTTGAGGTGTTTATTAAACGTTCTTAATCATTTCTGGGAACTCTCATTGTGTATTTTAACAGTTTTACCACAATTAGACAGTTTGCTTAGAAGTAGTTCCTGGAACCGTCACCATTTTAAATGATACGCACAAAAAAGCGCCGAAGCCAATCCTCCTAAATTGTAAACATAAACAATATTCTCCTCATTCCAAGGCTTTAGACACCAAATCTGAGCTCTGTAAACATGAACTCTTAATAATTGAAAGCACAGTCCCGTGAAAACGCCACCGAAAGTACCCGGACTGGTAAACATTACCAGAATTACGTCATTTCACAGCTTTCCACTCGAAACCTCCGTGATTAAATTCGACAGTAAATGTAGTAAGAATCTATTTACGTGTACTTGAGGTGTTTATTACACGTTCTTAATCATTTCTGGTAACTCTCATTGTGTATTTTAACAGTTTTACCACAATTAGACAGTTTGCTTAGAAGTATTTACTGGAACCACCACCATTTTAACTGATTCACACAAAGAAACGACAAAGCCAATCCTCCTAAATTGTAAACATAAAAACTATTCTCGTCATTCCAAGGCTTTAGACACCAATTCTGAGCTCTGTAAACATGAACTCTTAATATTTGAAAGCACAGTCCCGTGAAAACGCCACCAGAAGTACCCGTACTTGTAAACATTACCAGTATTTTCGTCATTTCACAGCTTTCCACTGGAAACCTCCGTGATTGAATTCGAAAGTAAAGGTAGAAAGAATCTATTTACGTGTACTTGAGGTGTTCATTACACGTTCTTAATCATTTCTGGGGACTATCATTGTGTATTTTAAGAGTTTAACCACAATTAGACAGTTTGCTTAGAAGTATTTACTGGAACTGCCACCATTTTAACTGCTTCACACAAAGAAACGACAAAGCCAATCCTCCTAAATTGTAAACATAAAAACTATTCTCGTCATTCCAAGGCTTTAGACACCAAATCTGAGCTCTGTAAACATGAACTCTTAATAATTGAAAGCACAGTCCCGTGAAAACGCCACACAAAGTACCCCGACTTGTAAACATTACCAGAATTACGGCATTTCACAGCTTTCCACTCGAAACCTCCGTGATTGAATTCGACAGTAAATGTAGTAAGAATCTATTTACAGGTCCTTGAGGTGTTTATTAAACGTTCTTAATCATTTCTGGGAACTCTCATTGTGTATTTTAACAGTTTTACCACAATTAGACAGTTTGCTTAGAAGTAGTTCCTGGAACCGTCACCATTTTAAATGATAGGCACAAAAAAGCGCCGAAGCCAATCCTCCTAAATTGTAAACATAAACAATATTCTCCTCATTCCAAGGCTTTAGACACCAATTCTGAGCTCTGTAAACATGAACTCTTAATATTTGAAAGCACCGTCCCGTGAAAACGCCACCCGAAATACCCGGAGTTTTAAATATAACCAGTATTTTCGTCATTTCACAGCTTTCCAAGGGAAACCTCCGTGATTGAATTCGACAGTAAATGTAGTAAGAATCTATTTACGTGTACTTGAGGTGTTCATTACACGTTCTTAATCATTTCTGGGGACTATCATTGTGTATTTTAAGAGTTTAACCACAATTAGACAGTTTGCTTAGAAGTATTTACTGGAACCGCCACCATTTTAACTGATTCACACAAAAAAAACGCCAAAGCCAATCCTACTAAATTGTAAACATAAAAACTATTCTCGTCATTCCAAGGCTTTAGACACCAATTCTGAGCTCTGTAAACATGAACTCTTAATATTTGAAAGCACAGTCCCGTGAAAACGCCACCAGAAGTACCCGTACTTGTAAACATTACCAGTATTTTCGTCATTTCACAGCTTTCCACTGGAAACCTCGGTGATTGAATTCGACAGTAAATGAAGTAAGAATCTATTTACGTGTACTTGAGGGGTTTATTACACGTTCTTAATCATTTCAGGGAACTCTCATTGTGTATGTTAATAGTTTTACCACAATTAGACAGTTTGCTTAGAACTGTTTACTGGAACCGCCACCATTTTAACTGATTCACACAAAAAAAACGCCAAAGCCCATCCTCCTAAATTGTAAACATAAAAACTATTCTCGTCATTCCAAGGCTTTAGACACCAAATCTGAGCTCTGTAAACATGAACTCTTAATAATTGAAAGCACAGTCCCGTGAAAACGCCACCGAAAGTACCCGGACTGGTAAACATTACCAGAATTACGTTATTTCACAGCTTTCCACTCGAAACTTCCGTGATTGAATTCGACAGTAAATGTAGTAAGAATCTATTTATGTGTACTTGAGGTGTTTATTACACGTTCTTAATCATTTCTGGTAACTCTCATTGTGTATTTTAACAGTTTTACCACAATTAGACAGTTTGCTTAGAAGTATTTACTGGAACCGCCACCATTTTAACTGATTCACACAAAAAAACACGCCAAAGCCAATCCTCCTAAATTGTAAACATAAACAATATTCTCGTCATTCCAAGGCTTTAGACACCAATTCTGAGCTCTGTAAACATGAACTCTTAATATTTGAAAGCACAGTCCCGTGAAAACGCCACCAGAAGTACCCGTACTTGTAAACATTACCAGAATTACGTCATTTCACAGCTTTCCACTCGAAACTTCCGTGATTGAATTCGACAGTAAATGTAGTAAGAATCTATTTACGTGTACTTGAGGTGTTTATTACACGTTCTTAATCATTTCTGGTAACTCTCATTGTGTATTTTAACAGTTTTACCACAATTAGACAGTTTGCTTAGAAGTATTTACTGGAACCGCCACCATTTTAACTGATTCACACAAAGAAACGACAAAGCCAATCCTCCTAAATTGTAAACATAAAAACTATTCTCGTCATTCCAAGGCTTTAGACACCAATTCTGAGCTCTGTAAACATGAACTCTTAATATTTGAAAGCACAGTCCCGTGAAAACGCCACCAGAAGTACCCGTACTTGTAAACATTACCAGTATTTTCGTCATTTCACAGCTTTCCACTGGAAACCTCCGTGATTGAATTCGAAAGTAAAGGTAGAAAGAATCTATTTACGTGTACTTGAGGTGTTCATTACACGTTCTTAATCATTTCTGGGGACTATCATTGTGTATTTTAAGAGTTTAACCACAATTAGACAGTTTGCTTAGAAGTATTTACTGGAACTGCCACCATTTTAACTGCTTCACACAAAGAAACGACAAAGCCAATCCTCCTAAATTGTAAACATAAAAACTATTCTCGTCATTCCAAGGCTTTAGACACCAAATCTGAGCTCTGTAAACATGAACTCTTAATAATTGAAAGCACAGTCCCGTGAAAACGCCACACAAAGTACCCCGACTTGTAAACATTACCAGAATTACGGCATTTCACAGGTTTCCACTCGAAACCTCCGTGATTGAATTCGACAGTAAATGTAGTAAGAATCTATTTACAGGTCCTTGAGGTGTTTATTAAACGTTCTTAATCATTTCTGGGAACTCTCATTGTGTATTTTAACAGTTTTACCACAATTAGACAGTTTGCTTAGAAGTAGTTCCTGGAACCGTCACCATTTTAAATGATAGGCACAAAAAAGCGCCGAAGCCAATCCTCCTAAATTGTAAACATAAACAATATTCTCCTCATTCCAAGGCTTTAGACACCAATTCTGAGCTCTGTAAACATGAACTCTTAATATTTGAAAGCACCGTCCCGTGAAAACGCCACCCGAAATACCCGGAGTTTTAAATATAACCAGTATTTTCGTCATTTCACAGCTTTCCAAGGGAAACCTCCGTGATTGAATTCGACAGTAAATGTAGTAAGAATCTATTTACGTGTACTTGAGGTGTTCATTACACGTTCTTAATCATTTCAGGGAACTCTCATTGTGTATGTTAATAGTTTTACCACAATTAGACAGTTTGCTTAGAACTGTTTACTGGAACCGCCACCATTTTAACTGATTCACACAAAAAAAACGCCAAAGCCCATCCTCCTAAATTGTAAACATAAAAACTATTCTCGTCATTCCAAGGCTTTAGACACCAAATCTGAGCTCTGTAAACATGAACTCTTAATAATTGAAAGCACAGTCCCGTGAAAACGCCACCGAAAGTACACGGACTGGTAAACATTACCAGAATTACGTTATTTCACAGCTTTCCACTCGAAACCTCCGTGATTAAATTCGACAGTAAATGTAGTAAGAATCTATTTATGTGTACTTGAGGTGTTTATTACACGTTCTTAATCATTTCTGGTAACTCTCATTGTGTATTTTAACAGTTTTACCACAATTAGACAGTTTGCTTAGAAGTATTTACTGGAACCGCCACCATTTTAACTGATTCACACAAAAAAACACGCCAAAGCCAATCCTCCTAAATTGTAAACATAAACAATATTCTCGTCATTCCAAGGCTTTAGACACCAATTCTGAGCTCTGTAAACATGAATTCTTAATATTTGAAAGCACAGTCCCGTGAAAACGCCACCGAAAGTACCCGGACTGGTAAACATTACCAGAATTACGTTATTTCACAGCTTTCCACTCGAAACTTCCGTGATTGAATTCGACAGTAAATGTAGTAAGAATCTATTTATGTGTACTTGAGGTGTTTATTACACGTTCTTAATCATTTCTGGTAACTCTCATTGTGTATTTTAACAGTTTTACCACAATTAGACAGTTTGCTTAGAAGTATTTACTGGAACCGCCACCATTTTAACTGATTCACACAAAAAAACACGCCAAAGCCAATCCTCCTAAATTGTAAACATAAACAATATTCTCGTCATTCCAAGGCTTTAGACACCAATTCTGAGCTCTGTAAACATGAACTCTTAATATTTGAAAGCACAGTCCCGTGAAAACGCCACCAGAAGTACCCGTACTTGTAAACATTACCAGTATTTTCGTCATTTCACAGCTTTCCACTGGAAACCTCGGTGATTGAATTCGACAGTAAATGATGTAAGAATCTATTTACGTGTACTTGAGATGCTTATTACACGTTCTTAATCATTTCCGGGAACTCTCATTGTGTATGTTAATAGTTTTACCACAATTAGACAGTTTGCTTAGAACTGCTTACTGGAACCGCCACCATTTTAACTGATTCACACAAAAAAAACGCCAAAGCCAATCCTCCTAAATTGTAAACATAAAAACTATTCTCGTCATTCCAAGGCTTTAGACACCAAATCTGAGCTCTGTAAACATGAACTCTTAATAATTGAAAGCACAGTCCCGTGAAAACGCCACCCAAAGTACCCGGACTTGTAAACATTACCAGAATTACGGCATTTCACAGCTTTCCACTCGAAACCTCCGTGATTGAATTCGACAGTAAATGTAGTAAGAATCTATTTACAGGTCCTTGAGGTGTTTATTAAACGTTCTTAATCATTTCTGGGAACTCTCATTGTGTATTTTAACAGTTTTACCACAATTAGACAGTTTGCTTAGAAGTAGTTCCTGGAACCGTCACCATTTTAAATGATACGCACAAAAAAGCGCCGAAGCCAATCCTCCTAAATTGTAAACATAAACAATATTCTCCTCATTCCAAGGCTTTAGACACCAATTCTGAGCTCTGTAAACATGAACTCTTAATATTTGAAAGCAAAGTCCCGTGAAAACGCCACCCGAAATACCCGGAGTTGTAAATATAACCAGTATTTTCGTCATTTCACAGCTTTCCAAGGGAAACCTCGGTGATTGAATTCGACAGTAAATGTAGTAAGAATCTATTTACGTGTACTTGAGGTGTTCAATACACGTTCTTAATCATTTCTGGGGACTATCATTGTGTATTTTAAGATTTTAACCACAATTAGACAGTTTGCTTAGAAGTATTTACTGTAACCGCCACCATTTTAACTGATTCACACAAAAAAAACGCCAAAGCCAATCCTCCTAAATTGTAAACATATAAACTATTCTCGTCATTCCAAGGCTTTAGACACCAAATCTGAGCTCTGTAAACATGAACTCTTAATAATTGAAAGCACAGTCCCGTGAAAACGCCACCGAAAGTACCCGGACTGGTAAACATTACCAGAATTACGTTATTTCACAGCTTTCCACTCGAAACCTCCGTGATTAAATTCGACAGTAAATGTAGTAAGAATCTATTTATGTGTACTTGAGGTGTTTATTACACGTTCTTAATCATTTCCGGGAACTCTCATTGTGTATTTTAACAGTTTTACCACAATTAGACAGTTTGCTTAGAAGTATTTACTGGAACCGCCACCATTTTAACTGATTCACACAAAAAAAACGCCAAAGCCAATCCTCCTAAATTGTAAACATAAAAACTATTCTCGTCATTCCAAGGCTTTAGACACCAAATCTGAGCTCTGTAAACATGAACTCTTAATAATTGAAAGCACAGTCCCGTGAAAACGCCACCCAAAGTACCCGGACTTGTAAACATTACCAGAATTACGGCATTTCACAGCTTTCCACTCGAAACCTCCGTGATTGAATTCGACAGTAAATGTAGTAAGAATCTATTTACAGGTCCTTGAGGTGTTTATTAAACGTTCTTAATCATTTCTGGGAACTCTCATTGTGTATTTTAACAGTTTTACCACAATTAGACAGTTTGCTTAGAAGTAGTTCCTGGAACCGTCACCATTTTAAATGATACGCACAAAAAAGCGCCGAAGCCAATCCTCCTAAATTGTAAACATAAACAATATTCTCCTCATTCCAAGGCTTTAGACACCAAATCTGAGCTCTGTAAACATGAACTCTTAATAATTGAAAGCACAGTCCCGTGAAAACGCCACCGAAAGTACCCGGACTGGTAAACATTACCAGAATTACGTCATTTCACAGCTTTCCACTCGAAACCTCCGTGATTAAATTCGACAGTAAATGTAGTAAGAATCTATTTACGTGTACTTGAGGTGTTCATTACACGTTCTTAATCATTTCTGGGGACTATCATTGTGTATTTTAAGAGTTTAACCACAATTAGACAGTTTGCTTAGAAGTATTTACTGGAACTGCCACCATTTTAACTGCTTCACACAAAGAAACGACAAAGCCAATCCTCCTAAATTGTAAACATAAAAACTATTCTCGTCATTCCAAGGCTTTAGACACCAAATCTGAGCTCTGTAAACATGAACTCTTAATAATTGAAAGCACAGTCCCGTGAAAACGCCACACAAAGTACCCCGACTTGTAAACATTACCAGAATTACGGCATTTCACAGCTTTCCACTCGAAACCTCCGTGATTGAATTCGACAGTAAATGTAGTAAGAATCTATTTACAGGTCCTTGAGGTGTTTATTAAACGTTCTTAATCATTTCTGGGAACTCTCATTGTGTATTTTAACAGTTTTACCACAATTAGACAGTTTGCTTAGAAGTAGTTCCTGGAACCGTCACCATTTTAAATGATAGGCACAAAAAAGCGCCGAAGCCAATCCTCCTAAATTGTAAACATAAACAATATTCTCCTCATTCCAAGGCTTTAGACACCAATTCTGAGCTCTGTAAACATGAACTCTTAATATTTGAAAGCACCGTCCCGTGAAAACGCCACCCGAAATACCCGGAGTTTTAAATATAACCAGTATTTTCGTCATTTCACAGCTTTCCAAGGGAAACCTCCGTGATTGAATTCGACAGTAAATGTAGTAAGAATCTATTTACGTGTACTTGAGGTGTTCATTACACGTTCTTAATCATTTCTGGGGACTATCATTGTGTATTTTAAGAGTTTAACCACAATTAGACAGTTTGCTTAGAAGTATTTACTGGAACCGCCACCATTTTAACTGATTCACACAAAAAAAACGCCAAAGCCAATCCTCCTAAATTGTAAACATAAAAACTATTCTCGTCATTCCAAGGCTTTAGACACCAATTCTGAGCTCTGTAAACATGAACTCTTAATATTTGAAAGCACAGTCCCGTGAAAACGCCACCAGAAGTACCCGTACTTGTAAACATTACCAGTATTTTCGTCATTTCACAGCTTTCCACTGGAAACCTCGGTGATTGAATTCGACAGTAAATGAAGTAACAATCTATTTACGTGTACTTGAGATGTTTATTACACGTTCTTAATCATTTCCGGGAACTCTCATTGTGTATGTTAATAGTTTTACCACAATTAGACAGTTTGCTTAGAACTGCTTACTGGAACCGCCACCATTTTAACTGATTCACACAAAAAAAACGCCAAAGCCAATCCTCCTAAATTGTAAACATAAAAACTATTCTCGTCATTCCAAGGCTTTAGACACCAAATCTGAGCTCTGTAAACATGAACTCTTAATAATTGAAAGCACAGTCCCGTGAAAACGCCACACAAAGTACCCCGACTTGTAAACATTACCAGAATTACGGCATTTCACAGCTTTCCACTCGAAACCTCCGTGATTGAATTCGACAGTAAATGTAGTAAGAATCTATTTACAGGTCCTTGAGGTGTTTATTAAACGTTCTTAATCATTTCTGGGAACTCTCATTGTGTATTTTAACAGTTTTACCACAATTAGACAGTTTGCTTAGAAGTAGTTCCTGGAACCGTCACCATTTTAAATGATAGGCACAAAAAAGCGCCGAAGCCAATCCTCCTAAATTGTAAACATAAACAATATTCTCCTCATTCCAAGGCTTTAGACATCAATTCAGAGCTCTGTAAACATGAACTCTTAATATTTGAAAGCACCGTCCCGTGAAAACGCCACCCGAAATACCCGGAGTTTTAAATATAACCAGTATTTTCGTCATTTCACAGCTTTCCAAGGGAAACCTCCGTGATTGAATTCGACAGTAAATGTAGTAAGAATCTATTTACGTGTACTTGAGGTGTTCATTACACGTTCTTAATCATTTCTGGGGACTATCATTGTGTATTTTAAGAGTTTAACCACAATTAGACAGTTTGCTTAGAAGTATTTACTGGAACCGCCACCATTTTAACTGATTCACACAAAAAAAACGCCAAAGCCAATCCTCCTAAATTGTAAACATAAAAACTATTCTCGTCATTCCAAGGCTTTAGACACCAACTCTGAGCTCTGTAAACATGAACTCTTAATATTTGAAAGCACAGTCCCGTGAAAACGCCACCAGAAGTACCCGTACTTGTAAACATTACCAGTATTTTCGTCATTTCACAGCTTTCCACTGGAAACCTCCGTGATTGAATTCGAAAGTAAAGGTAGAAAGAATCTATTTACGTGTACTTGAGGTGTTCATTACACGTTCTTAATCATTTCTGGGGACTATCATTGTGTATTTTAAGAGTTTAACCACAATTAGACAGTTTGCTTAGAAGTATTTACTGGAACTGCCACCATTTTAACTGCTTCACACAAAGAAACGCCAAAGCCAATCCTCCTAAATTGTAAACATAAAAACTATTCTCGTCATTCCAAGGCTTTAGACACCAATTCTGAGCTCTGTAAACATGAACTCTTAATATTTGAAAGCAAAGTCCCGTGAAAACGCCACCCGAAGTACCCGGAGTTGTAAATATAACCATTATTTTCGCATTTCACAGCTTTCCACTCGAAACTTCCGTGATTGAATTCGACAGTAAATGTAGTAAGAATCTATTTACAGGTCCTTGAGGTGTTTATTAAACGTTCTTAATCATTTCTGGGAACTCTCATTGTGTATTTTAACAGTTTTACCACAATTAGACAGTTTGCTTAGAAGTAGTTCCTGGAACCGTCACCATTTTAAATGATACGCACAAAAAAGCGCCGAAGCCAATCCTCCTAAATTGTAAACATAAACAATATTCTCCTCATTCCAAGGCTTTAGACACCAAATCTGAGCTCTGTAAACATGAACTCTTAATAATTGAAAGCACAGTCCCGTGAAAACGCCACCGAAAGTACCCGGACTGGTAAACATTACCAGAATTACGTCATTTCACAGCTTTCCACTCGAAACCTCCGTGATTAAATTCGACAGTAAATGTAGTAAGAATCTATTTACGTGTACTTGAGGTGTTTATTACACGTTCTTAATAATTTCTGGTAACTCTCATTGTGTATTTTAACAGTTTTACCACAATTAGACAGTTTGCTTAGAAGTATTTACTGGAACCACCACCATTTTAACTGATTCACACAAAGAAACGACAAAGCCAATCCTCCTAAATTGTAAACATAAAAACTATTCTCGTCATTCCAAGGCTTTAGACACCAATTCTGAGCTCTGTAAACATGAACTCTTAATATTTGAAAGCACAGTCCCGTGAAAACGCCACCAGAAGTACCCGTACTTGTAAACATTACCAGTATTTTCGTCATTTCACAGCTTTCCACTGGAAACCTCCGTGATTGAATTCGAAAGTAAAGGTAGAAAGAATCTATTTACGTGTACTTGAGGTGTTCATTACACGTTCTTAATCATTTCTGGGGACTATCATTGTGTATTTTAAGAGTTTAACCACAATTAGACAGTTTGCTTAGAAGTATTTACTGGAACTGCCACCATTTTAACTGCTTCACACAAAGAAACGACAAAGCCAATCCTCCTAAATTGTAAACATAAAAACTATTCTCGTCATTCCAAGGCTTTAGACACCAAATCTGAGCTCTGTAAACATGAACTCTTAATAATTGAAAGCACAGTCCCGTGAAAACGCCACACAAAGTACCCCGACTTGTAAACATTACCAGAATTACGGCATTTCACAGCTTTCCACTCGAAACCTCCGTGATTGAATTCGACAGTAAATGTAGTAAGAATCTATTTACAGGTCCTTGAGGTGTTTATTAAACGTTCTTAATCATTTCTGGGAACTCTCATTGTGTATTTTAACAGTTTTACCACAATTAGACAGTTTGCTTAGAAGTAGTTCCTGGAACCGTCACCATTTTAAATGATAGGCACAAAAAAGCGCCGAAGCCAATCCTCCTAAATTGTAAACATAAACAATATTCTCCTCATTCCAAGGCTTTAGACACCAATTCTGAGCTCTGTAAACATGAACTCTTAATATTTGAAAGCACCGTCCCGTGAAAACGCCACCCGAAATACCCGGAGTTTTAAATATAACCAGTATTTTCGTCATTTCACAGCTTTCCAAGGGAAACCTCCGTGATTGAATTCGACAGTAAATGTAGTAAGAATCTATTTACGTGTACTTGAGGTGTTCATTACACGTTCTTAATCATTTCTGGGGACTATCATTGTGTATTTTAAGAGTTTAACCACAATTAGACAGTTTGCTTAGAAGTATTTACTGGAACCGCCACCATTTTAACTGATTCACACAAAAAAAACGCCAAAGCCAATCCTCCTAAATTGTAAACATAAAAACTATTCTCGTCATTCCAAGGCTTTAGACACCAATTCTGAGCTCTGTAAACATGAACTCTTAATATTTGAAAGCACAGTCCCGTGAAAACGCCACCAGAAGTACCCGTACTTGTAAACATTACCAGTATTTTCGTCATTTCACAGCTTTCCACTGGAAACCTCGGTGATTGAATTCGACAGTAAATGAAGTAAGAATCTATTTACGTGTACTTGAGATGTTTATTACACGTTCTTAATCATTTCAGGGAACTCTCATTGTGTATGTTAATAGTTTTACCACAATTAGACAGTTTGCTTAGAACTGTTTACTGGAACCGCCACCATTTTAACTGATTCACACAAAAAAAACGCCAAAGCCCATCCTCCTAAATTGTAAACATAAAAACTATTCTCGTCATTCCAAGGCTTTAGACACCAAATCTGAGCTCTGTAAACATGAACTCTTAATAATTGAAAGCACAGTCCCGTGAAAACGCCACCGAAAGTACCCGGACTGGTAAACATTACCAGAATTACGTTATTTCACAGCTTTCCACTCGAAACTTCCGTGATTGAATTCGACAGTAAATGTAGTAAGAATCTATTTATGTGTACTTGAGGTGTTTATTACACGTTCTTAATCATTTCTGGTAACTCTCATTGTGTATTTTAACAGTTTTACCACAATTAGACAGTTTGCTTAGAAGTATTTACTGGAACCGCCACCATTTTAACTGATTCACACAAAAAAACACGCCAAAGCCAATCCTCCTAAATTGTAAACATAAACAATATTCTCGTCATTCCAAGGCTTTAGACACCAATTCTGAGCTCTGTAAACATGAACTCTTAATATTTGAAAGCACAGTCCCGTGAAAACGCCACCAGAAGTACCCGTACTTGTAAACATTACCAGAATTACGTCATTTCACAGCTTTCCACTCGAAACTTCCGTGATTGAATTCGACAGTAAATGTAGTAAGAATCTATTTACGTGTACTTGAGGTGTTTATTACACGTTCTTAATCATTTCTGGTAACTCTCATTGTGTATTTTAACAGTTTTACCACAATTAGACAGTTTGCTTAGAAGTATTTACTGGAACCGCCACCATTTTAACTGATTCACACAAAGAAACGACAAAGCCAATCCTCCTAAATTGTAAACATAAAAACTATTCTCGTCATTCCAAGGCTTTAGACACCAATTCTGAGCTCTGTAAACATGAACTCTTAATATTTGAAAGCACAGTCCCGTGAAAACGCCACCAGAAGTACCCGTACTTGTAAACATTACCAGTATTTTCGTCATTTCACAGCTTTCCACTGGAAACCTCCGTGATTGAATTCGAAAGTAAAGGTAGAAAGAATCTATTTACGTGTACTTGAGGTGTTCATTACACGTTCTTAATCATTTCTGGGGACTATCATTGTGTATTTTAAGAGTTTAACCACAATTAGACAGTTTGCTTAGAAGTATTTACTGGAACTGCCACCATTTTAACTGCTTCACACAAAGAAACGACAAAGCCAATCCTCCTAAATTGTAAACATAAAAACTATTCTCGTCATTCCAAGGCTTTAGACACCAAATCTGAGCTCTGTAAACATGAACTCTTAATAATTGAAAGCACAGTCCCGTGAAAACGCCACACAAAGTACCCCGACTTGTAAACATTACCAGAATTACGGCATTTCACAGGTTTCCACTCGAAACCTCCGTGATTGAATTCGACAGTAAATGTAGTAAGAATCTATTTACAGGTCCTTGAGGTGTTTATTAAACGTTCTTAATCATTTCTGGGAACTCTCATTGTGTATTTTAACAGTTTTACCACAATTAGACAGTTTGCTTAGAAGTAGTTCCTGGAACCGTCACCATTTTAAATGATAGGCACAAAAAAGCGCCGAAGCCAATCCTCCTAAATTGTAAACATAAACAATATTCTCCTCATTCCAAGGCTTTAGACACCAATTCTGAGCTCTGTAAACATGAACTCTTAATATTTGAAAGCACCGTCCCGTGAAAACGCCACCCGAAATACCTGGAGTTTTAAATATAACCAGTATTTTCGTCATTTCACAGCTTTCCAAGGGAAACCTCCGTGATTGAATTCGACAGTAAATGTAGTAAGAATCTATTTACGTGTACTTGAGGTGTTCATTACACGTTCTTAATCATTTCAGGGAACTCTCATTGTGTATGTTAATAGTTTTACCACAATTAGACAGTTTGCTTAGAACTGTTTACTGGAACCGCCACCATTTTAACTGATTCACACAAAAAAAACGCCAAAGCCCATCCTCCTAAATTGTAAACATAAAAACTATTCTCGTCATTCCAAGGCTTTAGACACCAAATCTGAGCTCTGTAAACATGAACTCTTAATAATTGAAAGCACAGTCCCGTGAAAACGCCACCGAAAGTACACGGACTGGTAAACATTACCAGAATTACGTTATTTCACAGCTTTCCACTCGAAACCTCCGTGATTAAATTCGACAGTAAATGTAGTAAGAATCTATTTATGTGTACTTGAGGTGTTTATTACACGTTCTTAATCATTTCTGGTAACTCTCATTGTGTATTTTAACAGTTTTACCACAATTAGACAGTTTGCTTAGAAGTATTTACTGGAACCGCCACCATTTTAACTGATTCACACAAAAAAACACGCCAAAGCCAATCCTCCTAAATTGTAAACATAAACAATATTCTCGTCATTCCAAGGCTTTAGACACCAATTCTGAGCTCTGTAAACATGAATTCTTAATATTTGAAAGCACAGTCCCGTGAAAACGCCACCGAAAGTACCCGGACTGGTAAACATTACCAGAATTACGTTATTTCACAGCTTTCCACTCGAAACTTCCGTGATTGAATTCGACAGTAAATGTAGTAAGAATCTATTTATGTGTACTTGAGGTGTTTATTACACGTTCTTAATCATTTCTGGTAACTCTCATTGTGTATTTTAACAGTTTTACCACAATTAGACAGTTTGCTTAGAAGTATTTACTGGAACCGCCACCATTTTAACTGATTCACACAAAAAAACACGCCAAAGCCAATCCTCCTAAATTGTAAACATAAACAATATTCTCGTCATTCCAAGGCTTTAGACACCAATTCTGAGCTCTGTAAACATGAACTCTTAATATTTGAAAGCACAGTCCCGTGAAAACGCCACCAGAAGTACCCGTACTTGTAAACATTACCAGTATTTTCGTCATTTCACAGCTTTCCACTGGAAACCTCGGTGATTGAATTCCACAGTAAATGAAGTAAGAATCTATTTACGTGTACTTGAGATGCTTATTACACGTTCTTAATCATTTCCGGGAACTCTCATTGTGTATGTTAATAGTTTTACCACAATTAGACAGTTTGCTTAGAACTGCTTACTGGAACCGCCACCATTTTAACTGATTCACACAAAAAAAACGCCAAAGCCAATCCTCCTAAATTGTAAACATAAAAACTATTCTCGTCATTCCAAGGCTTTAGACACCAAATCTGAGCTCTGTAAACATGAACTCTTAATAATTGAAAGCACAGTCCCGTGAAAACGCCACCCAAAGTACCCCGACTTGTAAACATTACCAGAATTACGGCATTTCACAGCTTTCCACTCGAAACCTCCGTGATTGAATTCGACAGTAAATGTAGTAAGAATCTATTTACAGGTCCTTGAGGTGTTTATTAAACGTTCTTAATCATTTCTGGGAACTCTCATTGTGTATTTTAACAGTTTTACCACAATTAGACAGTTTGCTTAGAAGTAGTTCCTGGAACCGTCACCATTTTAAATGATACGCACAAAAAAGCGCCGAAGCCAATCCTCCTAAATTGTAAACATAAACAATATTCTCCTCATTCCAAGGCTTTAGACACCAATTCTGAGCTCTGTAAACATGAACTCTTAATATTTGAAAGCAAAGTCCCGTGAAAACGCCACCCGAAATACCCGGAGTTGTAAATATAACCAGTATTTTCGTCATTTCACAGCTTTCCAAGGGAAACCTCGGTGATTGAATTCGACAGTAAATGTAGTAAGAATCTATTTACGTGTACTTGAGGTGTTCAATACACGTTCTTAATCATTTCTGGGGACTATCATTGTGTATTTTAAGATTTTAACCACAATTAGACAGTTTGCTTAGAAGTATTTACTGTAACCGCCACCATTTTAACTGATTCACACAAAAAAAACGCCAAAGCCAATCCTCCTAAATTGTAAACATATAAACTATTCTCGTCATTCCAAGGCTTTAGACACCAAATCTGAGCTCTGTAAACATGAACTCTTAATAATTGAAAGCACAGTCCCGTGAAAACGCCACCGAAAGTACCCGGACTGGTAAACATTACCAGAATTACGTTATTTCACAGCTTTCCACTCGAAACCTCCGTGATTAAATTCGACAGTAAATGCAGTAAGAATCTATTTATGTGTACTTGAGGTGTTTATTACACGTTCTTAATCATTTCCGGGAACTCTCATTGTGTATTTTAACAGTTTTACCACAATTAGACAGTTTGCTTAGAAGTATTTACTGGAACCGCCACCATTTTAACTGATTCACACAAAAAAAACGCCAAAGCCAATCCTCCTAAATTGTAAACATAAAAACTATTCTCGTCATTCCAAGGCTTTAGACACCAAATCTGAGCTCTGTAAACATGAACTCTTAATAATTGAAAGCACAGTCCCGTGAAAACGCCACCCAAAGTACCCGGACTTGTAAACATTACCAGAATTACGGCATTTCACAGCTTTCCACTCGAAACCTCCGTGATTGAATTCGACAGTAAATGTAGTAAGAATCTATTTACAGGTCCTTGAGGTGTTTATTAAACGTTCTTAATCATTTCTGGGAACTCTCATTGTGTATTTTAACAGTTTTACCACAATTAGACAGTTTGCTTAGAAGTAGTTCCTGGAACCGTCACCATTTTAAATGATACGCACAAAAAAGCGCCGAAGCCAATCCTCCTAAATTGTAAACATAAACAATATTCTCCTCATTCCAAGGCTTTAGACACCAATTCTGAGCTCTGTAAACATGAACTCTTAATATTTGAAAGCACCGTCCCGTGAAAACGCCACCCGAAATACCCGGAGTTTTAAATATAACCAGTATTTTCGTCATTTCACAGCTTTCCAAGGGAAACCTCCGTGATTGAATTCGACAGTAAATGTAGTAAGAATCTATTTACGTGTACTTGAGGTGTTCATTACACGTTCTTAATCATTTCTGGGGACTATCATTGTGTATTTTAAGAGTTTAACCACAATTAGACAGTTTGCTTAGAAGTATTTACTGGAACCGCCACCATTTTAACTGATTCACACAAAAAAAACGCCAAAGCCAATCCTCCTAAATTGTAAACATAAAAACTATTCTCGTCATTCCAAGGCTTTAGACACCAATTCTGAGCTCTGTAAACATGAACTCTTAATATTTGAAAGCACAGTCCCGTGAAAACGCCACCAGAAGTACCCGTACTTGTAAACATTACCAGTATTTTCGTCATTTCACAGCTTTCCACTGGAAACCTCGGTGATTGAATTCGACAGTAAATGAAGTAAGAATCTATTTACGTGTACTTGAGATGTTTATTACACGTTCTTAATCATTTCAGGGAACTCTCATTGTGTATGTTAATAGTTTTACCACAATTAGACAGTTTGCTTAGAACTGTTTACTGGAACCGCCACCATTTTAACTGATTCACACAAAAAAAACGCCAAAGCCCATCCTCCTAAATTGTAAACATAAAAACTATTCTCGTCATTCCAAGGCTTTAGACACCAAATCTGAGCTCTGTAAACATGAACTCTTAATAATTGAAAGCACAGTCTCGTGAAAACGCCACCGAAAGTACCCGGACTGGTAAACATTACCAGAATTACGTTATTTCACAGCTTTCCACTCGAAACTTCCGTGATTGAATTCGACAGTAAATGTAGTAAGAATCTATTTATGTGTACTTGAGGTGTTTATTACACGTTCTTAATCATTTCTGGTAACTCTCATTGTGTATTTTAACAGTTTTACCACAATTAGACAGTTTGCTTAGAAGTATTTACTGGAACCGCCACCATTTTAACTGATTCACACAAAAAAACACGCCAAAGCCAATCCTCCTAAATTGTAAACATAAACAATATTCTCGTCATTCCAAGGCTTTAGACACCAATTCTGAGCTCTGTAAACATGAACTCTTAATATTTGAAAGCACAGTCCCGTGAAAACGCCACCAGAAGTACCCGTACTTGTAAACATTACCAGAATTACGTCATTTCACAGCTTTCCACTCGAAACTTCCGTGATTGAATTCGACAGTAAATGTAGTAAGAATCTATTTACGTGTACTTGAGGTGTTTATTACACGTTCTTAATCATTTCTGGTAACTCTCATTGTGTATTTTAACAGTTTTACCACAATTAGACAGTTTGCTTAGAAGTATTTACTGGAACCGCCACCATTTTAACTGATTCACACAAAGAAACGACAAAGCCAATCCTCCTAAATTGTAAACATAAAAACTATTCTCGTCATTCCAAGGCTTTAGACACCAATTCTGAGCTCTGTAAACATGAACTCTTAATATTTGAAAGCACAGTCCCGTGAAAACGCCACCAGAAGTACCCCGACTTGTAAACATTACCAGAATTACGGCATTTCACAGGTTTCCACTCGAAACCTCCGTGATTGAATTCGACAGTAAATGTAGTAAGAATCTATTTACAGGTCCTTGAGGTGTTTATTAAACGTTCTTAATCATTTCTGGGAACTCTCATTGTGTATTTTAACAGTTTTACCACAATTAGACAGTTTGCTTAGAAGTAGTTCCTGGAACCGTCACCATTTTAAATGATACGCACAAAAAAGCGCCGAAGCCAATCCTCCTAAATTGTAAACATAAACAATATTCTCCTCATTCCAAGGCTTTAGACACCAATTCTGAGCTCTGTAAACATGAACTCTTAATATTTGAAAGCACCGTCCCGTGAAAACGCCACCCGAAATACCCGGAGTTTTAAATATAACCAGTATTTTCGTCATTTCACAGCTTTCCAAGGGAAACCTCCGTGATTGAATTCGACAGTAAATGTAGTAAGAATCTATTTACGTGTACTTGAGGTGTTCATTACACGTTCTTAATCATTTCAGGGAACTCTCATTGTGTATGTTAATAGTTTTACCACAATTAGACAGTTTGCTTAGAACTGTTTACTGGAACCGCCACCATTTTAACTGATTCACACAAAAAAAACGCCAAAGCCCATCCTCCTAAATTGTAAACATAAAAACTATTCTCGTCATTCCAAGGCTTTAGACACCAAATCTGAGCTCTGTAAACATGAACTCTTAATAATTGAAAGCACAGTCCCGTGAAAACGCCACCGAAAGTACCCGGACTGGTAAACATTACCAGAATTACGTTATTTCACAGCTTTCCACTCGAAACCTCCGTGATTAAATTCGACAGTAAATGTAGTAAGAATCTATTTATGTGTACTTGAGGTGTTTATTACACGTTCTTAATCATTTCTGGTAACTCTCATTGTGTATTTTAACAGTTTTACCACAATTAGACAGTTTGCTTAGAAGTATTTACTGGAACCGCCACCATTTTAACTGATTCACACAAAAAAACACGCCAAAGCCAATCCTCCTAAATTGTAAACATAAACAATATTCTCGTCATTCCAAGGCTTTAGACACCAATTCTGAGCTCTGTAAACATGAACTCTTAATATTTGAAAGCACAGTCCCGTGAAAACGCCACCAGAAGTACCCGTACTTGTAAACATTACCAGAATTACGTCATTTCACAGCTTTCCACTCGAAACTTCCGTGATTGAATTCGACAGTAAATGTAGTAAGAATCTATTTACGTGTACTTGAGGTGTTTATTACACGTTCTTAATCATTTCTGGTAACTCTCATTGTGTATTTTAACAGTTTTACCACAATTAGACAGTTTGCTTAGAAGTATTTACTGGAACCGCCACCATTTTAACTGATTCACACAAAGAAACGACAAAGCCAATCCTCCTAAATTGTAAACATAAAAACTATTCTCGTCATTCCAAGGCTTTAGACACCAATTCTGAGCTCTGTAAACATGAACTCTTAATATTTGAAAGCACAGTCCCGTGAAAACGCCACCAGAAGTACCCCGACTTGTAAACATTACCAGAATTACGGCATTTCACAGGTTTCCACTCGAAACCTCCGTGATTGAATTCGACAGTAAATGTAGTAAGAATCTATTTACAGGTCCTTGAGGTGTTTATTAAACGTTCTTAATCATTTCTGGGAACTCTCATTGTGTATTTTAACAGTTTTACCACAATTAGACAGTTTGCTTAGAAGTAGTTCCTGGAACCGTCACCATTTTAAATGATAGGCACAAAAAAGCGCCGAAGCCAATCCTCCTAAATTGTAAACATAAACAATATTCTCCTCATTCCAAGGCTTTAGACACCAATTCTGAGCTCTGTAAACATGAACTCTTAATATTTGAAAGCACCGTCCCGTGAAAACGCCACCCGAAATACCCGGAGTTTTAAATATAACCAGTATTTTCGTCATTTCACAGCTTTCCAAGGGAAACCTCCGTGATTGAATTCGACAGTAAATGTAGTAAGAATCTATTTACGTGTACTTGAGGTGTTCATTACACGTTCTTAATCATTTCAGGGAACTCTCATTGTGTATGTTAATAGTTTTACCACAATTAGACAGTTTGCTTAGAACTGTTTACTGGAACCGCCACCATTTTAACTGATTCACACAAAAAAAACGCCAAAGCCCATCCTCCTAAATTGTAAACATAAAAACTATTCTCGTCATTCCAAGGCTTTAGACACCAAATCTGAGCTCTGTAAACATGAACTCTTAATAATTGAAAGCACAGTCCCGTGAAAACGCCACCGAAAGTACCCGGACTGGTAAACATTACCAGAATTACGTTATTTCACAGCTTTCCACTCGAAACCTCCGTGATTAAATTCGACAGTAAATGTAGTAAGAATCTATTTATGTGTACTTGAGGTGTTTATTACACGTTCTTAATCATTTCTGGTAACTCTCATTGTGTATTTTAACAGTTTTACCACAATTAGACAGTTTGCTTACAAGTATTTACTGGAACCGCCACCATTTTAACTGATTCACACAAAAAAACACGCCAAAGCCAATCCTCCTAAATTGTAAACATAAACAATATTCTCGTCATTCCAAGGCTTTAGACACCAATTCTGAGCTCTGTAAACATGAACTCTTAATATTTGAAAGCACAGTCCCGTGAAAACGCCACCAGAAGTACCCGTACTTGTAAACATTACCAGTATTTTCGTCATTTCACAGCTTTCCACTGGAAACCTCGGTGATTGAATTCGACAGTAAATGAAGTAACAATCTATTTACGTGTACTTGAGATGTTTATTACACGTTCTTAATCATTTCCGGGAACTCTCATTGTGTATGTTAATAGTTTTACCACAATTAGACAGTTTGCTTAGAACTGCTTACTGGAACCGCCACCATTTTAACTGATTCACACAAAAAAAACGCCAAAGCCAATCCTCCTAAATTGTAAACATAAAAACTATTCTCATCATTCCAAGGCTTTAGACACCAAATCTGAGCTCTGTAAACATGAACTCTTAATAATTGAAAGCACAGTCCCGTGAAAACGCCACACAAAGTACCCCGACTTGTAAACATTACCAGAATTACGGCATTTCACAGCTTTCCACTCGAAACCTCCGTGATTGAATTCGACAGTAAATGTAGTAAGAATCTATTTACAGGTCCTTGAGGTGTTTATTAAACGTTCTTAATCATTTCTGGGAACTCTCATTGTGTATTTTAACAGTTTTACCACAATTAGACAGTTTGCTTAGAAGTAGTTCCTGGAACCGTCACCATTTTAAATGATAGGCACAAAAAAGCGCCGAAGCCAATCCTCCTAAATTGTAAACATAAACAATATTCTCCTCATTCCAAGGCTTTAGACATCAATTCTGAGCTCTGTAAACATGAACTCTTAATATTTGAAAGCACCGTCCCGTGAAAACGCCACCCGAAATACCCGGAGTTTTAAATATAACCAGTATTTTCGTCATTTCACAGCTTTCCAAGGGAAACCTCCGTGATTGAATTCGACAGTAAATGTAGTAAGAATCTATTTACGTGTACTTGAGGTGTTCATTACACGTTCTTAATCATTTCTGGGGACTATCATTGTGTATTTTAAGAGTTTAACCACAATTAGACAGTTTGCTTAGAAGTATTTACTGGAACCGCCACCATTTTAACTGATTCACACAAAAAAAACGCCAAAGCCAATCCTCCTAAATTGTAAACATAAAAACTATTCTCGTCATTCCAAGGCTTTAGACACCAACTCTGAGCTCTGTAAACATGAACTCTTAATATTTGAAAGCACAGTCCCGTGAAAACGCCACCAGAAGTACCCGTACTTGTAAACATTACCAGTATTTTCGTCATTTCACAGCTTTCCACTGGAAACCTCCGTGATTGAATTCGAAAGTAAAGGTAGAAAGAATCTATTTACGTGTACTTGAGGTGTTCATTACACGTTCTTAATCATTTCTGGGGACTATCATTGTGTATTTTAAGAGTTTAACCACAATTAGACAGTTTGCTTAGAAGTATTTACTGGAACTGCCACCATTTTAACTGCTTCACACAAAGAAACGCCAAAGCCAATCCTCCTAAATTGTAAACATAAAAACTATTCTCGTCATTCCAAGGCTTTAGACACCAATTCTGAGCTCTGTAAACATGAACTCTTAATATTTGAAAGCAAAGTCCCGTGAAAACGCCACCCGAAGTACCCGGAGTTGTAAATATAACCATTATTTTCGCATTTCACAGCTTTCCACTCGAAACTTCCGTGATTGAATTCGACAGTAAATGTAGTAAGAATCTATTTACAGGTCCTTGAGGTGTTTATTAAACGTTCTTAATCATTTCTGGGAACTCTCATTGTGTATTTTAACAGTTTTACCACAATTAGACAGTTTGCTTAGAAGTAGTTCCTGGAACCGTCACCATTTTAAATGATACGCACAAAAAAGCGCCGAAGCCAATCCTCCTAAATTGTAAACATAAACAATATTCTCCTCATTCCAAGGCTTTAGACACCAAATCTGAGCTCTGTAAACATGAACTCTTAATAATTGAAAGCACAGTCCCGTGAAAACGCCACCGAAAGTACCCGGACTGGTAAACATTACCAGAATTACGTCATTTCACAGCTTTCCACTCGAAACCTCCGTGATTAAATTCGACAGTAAATGTAGTAAGAATCTATTTACGTGTACTTGAGGTGTTTATTACACGTTCTTAATCATTTCTGGTAACTCTCATTGTGTATTTTAACAGTTTTACCACAATTAGACAGTTTGCTTAGAAGTATTTACTGGAACCACCACCATTTTAACTGATTCACACAAAGAAACGACAAAGCCAATCCTCCTAAATTGTAAACATAAAAACTATTCTCGTCATTCCAAGGCTTTAGACACCAATTCTGAGCTCTGTAAACATGAACTCTTAATATTTGAAAGCACAGTCCCGTGAAAACGCCACCAGAAGTACCCGTACTTGTAAACATTACCAGTATTTTCGTCATTTCACAGCTTTCCACTGGAAACCTCCGTGATTGAATTCGAAAGTAAAGGTAGAAAGAATCTATTTACGTGTACTTGAGGTGTTCATTACACGTTCTTAATCATTTCTGGGGACTATCATTGTGTATTTTAAGAGTTTAACCACAATTAGACAGTTTGCTTAGAAGTATTTACTGGAACTGCCACCATTTTAACTGCTTCACACAAAGAAACGACAAAGCCAATCCTCCTAAATTGTAAACATAAAAACTATTCTCGTCATTCCAAGGCTTTAGACACCAAATCTGAGCTCTGTAAACATGAACTCTTAATAATTGAAAGCACAGTCCCGTGAAAACGCCACACAAAGTACCCCGACTTGTAAACATTACCAGAATTACGGCATTTCACAGCTTTCCACTCGAAACCTCCGTGATTGAATTCGACAGTAAATGTAGTAAGAATCTATTTACAGGTCCTTGAGGTGTTTATTAAACGTTCTTAATCATTTCTGGGAACTCTCATTGTGTATTTTAACAGTTTTACCACAATTAGACAGTTTGCTTAGAAGTAGTTCCTGGAACCGTCACCATTTTAAATGATAGGCACAAAAAAGCGCCGAAGCCAATCCTCCTAAATTGTAAACATAAACAATATTCTCCTCATTCCAAGGCTTTAGACACCAATTCTGAGCTCTGTAAACATGAACTCTTAATATTTGAAAGCACCGTCCCGTGAAAACGCCACCCGAAATACCCGGAGTTTTAAATATAACCAGTATTTTCGTCATTTCACAGCTTTCCAAGGGAAACCTCCGTGATTGAATTCGACAGTAAATGTAGTAAGAATCTATTTACGTGTACTTGAGGTGTTCATTACACGTTCTTAATCATTTCTGGGGACTATCATTGTGTATTTTAAGAGTTTAACCACAATTAGACAGTTTGCTTAGAAGTATTTACTGGAACCGCCACCATTTTAACTGATTCACACAAAAAAAACGCCAAAGCCAATCCTCCTAAATTGTAAACATAAAAACTATTCTCGTCATTCCAAGGCTTTAGACACCAATTCTGAGCTCTGTAAACATGAACTCTTAATATTTGAAAGCACAGTCCCGTGAAAACGCCACCAGAAGTACCCGTACTTGTAAACATTACCAGTATTTTCGTCATTTCACAGCTTTCCACTGGAAACCTCGGTGATTGAATTCGACAGTAAATGAAGTAAGAATCTATTTACGTGTACTTGAGATGTTTATTACACGTTCTTAATCATTTCAGGGAACTCTCATTGTGTATGTTAATAGTTTTACCACAATTAGACAGTTTGCTTAGAACTGTTTACTGGAACCGCCACCATTTTAACTGATTCACACAAAAAAAACGCCAAAGCCCATCCTCCTAAATTGTAAACATAAAAACTATTCTCGTCATTCCAAGGCTTTAGACACCAAATCTGAGCTCTGTAAACATGAACTCTTAATAATTGAAAGCACAGTCCCGTGAAAACGCCACCGAAAGTACCCGGACTGGTAAACATTACCAGAATTACGTTATTTCACAGCTTTCCACTCGAAACTTCCGTGATTGAATTCGACAGTAAATGTAGTAAGAATCTATTTATGTGTACTTGAGGTGTTTATTACACGTTCTTAATCATTTCTGGTAACTCTCATTGTGTATTTTAACAGTTTTACCACAATTAGACAGTTTGCTTAGAAGTATTTACTGGAACCGCCACCATTTTAACTGATTCACACAAAAAAACACGCCAAAGCCAATCCTCCTAAATTGTAAACATAAACAATATTCTCGTCATTCCAAGGCTTTAGACACCAATTCTGAGCTCTGTAAACATGAACTCTTAATATTTGAAAGCACAGTCCCGTGAAAACGCCACCAGAAGTACCCGTACTTGTAAACATTACCAGAATTACGTCATTTCACAGCTTTCCACTCGAAACTTCCGTGATTGAATTCGACAGTAAATGTAGTAAGAATCTATTTACGTGTACTTGAGGTGTTTATTACACGTTCTTAATCATTTCTGGTAACTCTCATTGTGTATTTTAACAGTTTTACCACAATTAGACAGTTTGCTTAGAAGTATTTACTGGAACCGCCACCATTTTAACTGATTCACACAAAGAAACGACAAAGCCAATCCTCCTAAATTGTAAAAATAAAAACTATTCTCGTCATTCCAAGGCTTTAGACACCAATTCTGAGCTCTGTAAACATGAACTCTTAATATTTGAAAGCACAGTCCCGTGAAAACGCCACCAGAAGTACCCGTACTTGTAAACATTACCAGTATTTTCGTCATTTCACAGCTTTCCACTGGAAACCTCCGTGATTGAATTCGAAAGTAAAGGTAGAAAGAATCTATTTACGTGTACTTGAGGTGTTCATTACACGTTCTTAATCATTTCTGGGGACTATCATTGTGTATTTTAAGAGTTTAACCACAATTAGACAGTTTGCTTAGAAGTATTTACTGGAACTGCCACCATTTTAACTGCTTCACACAAAGAAACGACAAAGCCAATCCTCCTAAATTGTAAACATAAAAACTATTCTCGTCATTCCAAGGCTTTAGACACCAAATCTGAGCTCTGTAAACATGAACTCTTAATAATTGAAAGCACAGTCCCGTGAAAACGCCACACAAAGTACCCCGACTTGTAAACATTACCAGAATTACGGCATTTCACAGGTTTCCACTCGAAACCTCCGTGATTGAATTCGACAGTAAATGTAGTAAGAATCTATTTACAGGTCCTTGAGGTGTTTATTAAACGTTCTTAATCATTTCTGGGAACTCTCATTGTGTATTTTAACAGTTTTACCACAATTAGACAGTTTGCTTAGAAGTAGTTCCTGGAACCGTCACCATTTTAAATGATAGGCACAAAAAAGCGCCGAAGCCAATCCTCCTAAATTGTAAACATAAACAATATTCTCCTCATTCCAAGGCTTTAGACACCAATTCTGAGCTCTGTAAACATGAACTCTTAATATTTGAAAGCACCGTCCCGTGAAAACGCCACCCGAAATACCCGGAGTTTTAAATATAACCAGTATTTTCGTCATTTCACAGCTTTCCAAGGGAAACCTCCGTGATTGAATTCGACAGTAAATGTAGTAAGAATCTATTTACGTGTACTTGAGGTGTTCATTACACGTTCTTAATCATTTCAGGGAACTCTCATTGTGTATGTTAATAGTTTTACCACAATTAGACAGTTTGCTTAGAACTGTTTACTGGAACCGCCACCATTTTAACTGATTCACACAAAAAAAACGCCAAAGCCCATCCTCCTAAATTGTAAACATAAAAACTATTCTCGTCATTCCAAGGCTTTAGACACCAAATCTGAGCTCTGTAAACATGAACTCTTAATAATTGAAAGCACAGTCCCGTGAAAACGCCACCGAAAGTACACGGACTGGTAAACATTACCAGAATTACGTTATTTCACAGCTTTCCACTCGAAACCTCCGTGATTAAATTCGACAGTAAATGTAGTAAGAATCTATTTATGTGTACTTGAGGTGTTTATTACACGTTCTTAATCATTTCTGGTAACTCTCATTGTGTATTTTAACAGTTTTACCACAATTAGACAGTTTGCTTAGAAGTATTTACTGGAACCGCCACCATTTTAACTGATTCACACAAAAAAACACGCCAAAGCCAATCCTCCTAAATTGTAAACATAAACAATATTCTCGTCATTCCAAGGCTTTAGACACCAATTCTGAGCTCTGTAAACATGAACTCTTAATATTTGAAAGCACAGTCCCGTGAAAACGCCACCGAAAGTACCCGGACTGGTAAACATTACCAGAATTACGTTATTTCACAGCTTTCCACTCGAAACTTCCGTGATTGAATTCGACAGTAAATGTAGTAAGAATCTATTTATGTGTACTTGAGGTGTTTATTACACGTTCTTAATCATTTCTGGTAACTCTCATTGTGTATTTTAACAGTTTTACCACAATTAGACAGTTTGCTTAGAAGTATTTACTGGAACCGCCACCTTTTTAACTGATTCACACAAAAAAACACGCCAAAGCCAATCCTCCTAAATTGTAAACATAAACAATATTCTCGTCATTCCAAGGCTTTAGACACCAATTCTGAGCTCTGTAAACATGAACTCTTAATATTTGAAAGCACAGTCCCGTGAAAACGCCACCAGAAGTACCCGTACTTGTAAACATTACCAGTATTTTCGTCATTTCACAGCTTTCCACTGGAAACCTCGGTGATTGAATTCGACAGTAAATGAAGTAAGAATCTATTTACGTGTACTTGAGATGCTTATTACACGTTCTTAATCATTTCCGGGAACTCTCATTGTGTATGTTAATAGTTTTACCACAATTAGACAGTTTGCTTAGAACTGCTTACTGGAACCGCCACCATTTTAACTGATTCACACAAAAAAAACGCCAAAGCCAATCCTCCTAAATTGTAAACATAAAAACTATTCTCGTCATTCCAAGGCTTTAGACACCAAATCTGAGCTCTGTAAACATGAACTCTTAATAATTGAAAGCACAGTCCCGTGAAAACGCCACCCAAAGTACCCGGACTTGTAAACATTACCAGAATTACGGCATTTCACAGCTTTCCACTCGAAACCTCCGTGATTGAATTCGACAGTAAATGTAGTAAGAATCTATTTACAGGTCCTTGAGGTGTTTATTAAACGTTCTTAATCATTTCTGGGAACTCTCATTGTGTATTTTAACAGTTTTACCACAATTAGACAGTTTGCTTAGAAGTAGTTCCTGGAACCGTCACCATTTTAAATGATACGCACAAAAAAGCGCCGAAGCCAATCCTCCTAAATTGTAAACATAAACAATATTCTCCTCATTCCAAGGCTTTAGACACCAATTCTGAGCTCTGTAAACATGAACTCTTAATATTTGAAAGCAAAGTCCCGTGAAAACGCCACCCGAAATACCCGGAGTTGTAAATATAACCAGTATTTTCGTCATTTCACAGCTTTCCAAGGGAAACCTCGGTGATTGAATTCGACAGTAAATGTAGTAAGAATCTATTTACGTGTACTTGAGGTGTTCAATACACGTTCTTAATCATTTCTGGGGACTATCATTGTGTATTTTAAGATTTTAACCACAATTAGACAGTTTGCTTAGAAGTATTTACTGTAACCGCCACCATTTTAACTGATTCACACAAAAAAAACGCCAAAGCCAATCCTCCTAAATTGTAAACATAAAAACTATTCTCGTCATTCCAAGGCTTTAGACACCAATTCTGAGCTCTGTAAACATGAACTCTTAATATTTGAAAGCACAGTCCCGTGAAAACGCCACCAGAAGTACCCGTACTTGTAAACATTACCAGTATTTTCGTCATTTCACAGCTTTCCACTGGAAACCTCCGTGATTGAATTCGAAAGTAAAGGTAGAAAGAATCTATTTACGTGTACTTGAGGTGTTCATTACACGTTCTTAATCATTTCTGGGGACTATCATTGTGTATTTTAAGAGTTTAACCACAATTAGACAGTTTGCTTAGAAGTATTTACTGGAACTGCCACCATTTTAACTGCTTCACACAAAGAAACGACAAAGCCAATCCTCCTAAATTGTAAACATAAAAACTATTCTCGTCATTCCAAGGCTTTAGACACCAAATCTGAGCTCTGTAAACATGAACTCTTAATAATTGAAAGCACAGTCCCGTGAAAACGCCACACAAAGTACCCCGACTTGTAAACATTACCAGAATTACGGCATTTCACAGCTTTCCACTCGAAACCTCCGTGATTGAATTCGACAGTAAATGTAGTAAGAATCTATTTACAGGTCCTTGAGGTGTTTATTAAACGTTCTTAATCATTTCTGGGAACTCTCATTGTGTATTTTAACAGTTTTACCACAATTAGACAGTTTGCTTAGAAGTAGTTCCTGGAACCGTCACCATTTTAAATGATAGGCACAAAAAAGCGCCGAAGCCAATCCTCCTAAATTGTAAACATAAACAATATTCTCCTCATTCCAAGGCTTTAGACACCAATTCTGAGCTCTGTAAACATGAACTCTTAATATTTGAAAGCACCGTCCCGTGAAAACGCCACCCGAAATACCCGGAGTTTTAAATATAACCAGTATTTTCGTCATTTCACAGCTTTCCAAGGGAAACCTCCGTGATTGAATTCGACAGTAAATGTAGTAAGAATCTATTTACGTGTACTTGAGGTGTTCATTACACGTTCTTAATCATTTCTGGGGACTATCATTGTGTATTTTAAGAGTTTAACCACAATTAGACAGTTTGCTTAGAAGTATTTACTGGAACCGCCACCATTTTAACTGATTCACACAAAAAAAACGCCAAAGCCAATCCTCCTAAATTGTAAACATAAAAACTATTCTCGTCATTCCAAGGCTTTAGACACCAATTCTGAGCTCTGTAAACATGAACTCTTAATATTTGAAAGCACAGTCCCGTGAAAACGCCACCAGAAGTACCCGTACTTGTAAACATTACCAGTATTTTCGTCATTTCACAGCTTTCCACTGGAAACCTCGGTGATTGAATTCGACAGTAAATGAAGTAAGAATCTATTTACGTGTACTTGAGATGTTTATTACACGTTCTTAATCATTTCAGGGAACTCTCATTGTGTATGTTAATAGTTTTACCACAATTAGACAGTTTGCTTAGAACTGTTTACTGGAACCGCCACCATTTTAACTGATTCACACAAAAAAAACGCCAAAGCCCATCCTCCTAAATTGTAAACATAAAAACTATTCTCGTCATTCCAAGGCTTTAGACACCAAATCTGAGCTCTGTAAACATGAACTCTTAATAATTGAAAGCACAGTCCCGTGAAAACGCCACCGAAAGTACCCGGACTGGTAAACATTACCAGAATTACGTTATTTCACAGCTTTCCACTCGAAACTTCCGTGATTGAATTCGACAGTAAATGTAGTAAGAATCTATTTATGTGTACTTGAGGTGTTTATTACACGTTCTTAATCATTTCTGGTAACTCTCATTGTGTATTTTAACAGTTTTACCACAATTAGACAGTTTGCTTAGAAGTATTTACTGGAACCGCCACCATTTTAACTGATTCACACAAAAAAACACGCCAAAGCCAATCCTCCTAAATTGTAAACATAAACAATATTCTCGTCATTCCAAGGCTTTAGACACCAATTCTGAGCTCTGTAAACATGAACTCTTAATATTTGAAAGCACAGTCCCGTGAAAACGCCACCAGAAGTACCCGTACTTGTAAACATTACCAGAATTACGTCATTTCACAGCTTTCCACTCGAAACTTCCGTGATTGAATTCGACAGTAAATGTAGTAAGAATCTATTTACGTGTACTTGAGGTGTTTATTACACGTTCTTAATCATTTCTGGTAACTCTCATTGTGTATTTTAACAGTTTTACCACAATTAGACAGTTTGCTTAGAAGTATTTACTGGAACCGCCACCATTTTAACTGATTCACACAAAGAAACGACAAAGCCAATCCTCCTAAATTGTAAAAATAAAAACTATTCTCGTCATTCCAAGGCTTTAGACACCAATTCTGAGCTCTGTAAACATGAACTCTTAATATTTGAAAGCACAGTCCCGTGAAAACGCCACCAGAAGTACCCGTACTTGTAAACATTACCAGTATTTTCGTCATTTCACAGCTTTCCACTGGAAACCTCCGTGATTGAATTCGAAAGTAAAGGTAGAAAGAATCTATTTACGTGTACTTGAGGTGTTCATTACACGTTCTTAATCATTTCTGGGGACTATCATTGTGTATTTTAAGAGTTTAACCACAATTAGACAGTTTGCTTAGAAGTATTTACTGGAACTGCCACCATTTTAACTGCTTCACACAAAGAAACGACAAAGCCAATCCTCCTAAATTGTAAACATAAAAACTATTCTCGTCATTCCAAGGCTTTAGACACCAAATCTGAGCTCTGTAAACATGAACTCTTAATAATTGAAAGCACAGTCCCGTGAAAACGCCACACAAAGTACCCCGACTTGTAAACATTACCAGAATTACGGCATTTCACAGGTTTCCACTCGAAACCTCCGTGATTGAATTCGACAGTAAATGTAGTAAGAATCTATTTACAGGTCCTTGAGGTGTTTATTAAACGTTCTTAATCATTTCTGGGAACTCTCATTGTGTATTTTAACAGTTTTACCACAATTAGACAGTTTGCTTAGAAGTAGTTCCTGGAACCGTCACCATTTTAAATGATAGGCACAAAAAAGCGCCGAAGCCAATCCTCCTAAATTGTAAACATAAACAATATTCTCCTCATTCCAAGGCTTTAGACACCAATTCTGAGCTCTGTAAACATGAACTCTTAATATTTGAAAGCACAGTCCCGTGAAAACGCCACCAGAAATACCCGGAGTTTTAAATATAACCAGTATTTTCGTCATTTCACAGCTTTCCAAGGGAAACCTCCGTGATTGAATTCGACAGTAAATGTAGTAAGAATCTATTTACGTGTACTTGAGGTGTTCATTACACGTTCTTAATCATTTCAGGGAACTCTCATTGTGTATGTTAATAGTTTTACCACAATTAGACAGTTTGCTTAGAACTGTTTACTGGAACCGCCACCATTTTAACTGATTCACACAAAAAAAACGCCAAAGCCCATCCTCCTAAATTGTAAACATAAAAACTATTCTCGTCATTCCAAGGCTTTAGACACCAAATCTGAGCTCTGTAAACATGAACTCTTAATAATTGAAAGCACAGTCCCGTGAAAACGCCACCGAAAGTACACGGACTGGTAAACATTACCAGAATTACGTTATTTCACAGCTTTCCACTCGAAACCTCCGTGATTAAATTCGACAGTAAATGTAGTAAGAATCTATTTATGTGTACTTGAGGTGTTTATTACACGTTCTTAATCATTTCTGGTAACTCTCATTGTGTATTTTAACAGTTTTACCACAATTAGACAGTTTGCTTAGAAGTATTTACTGGAACCGCCACCATTTTAACTGATTCACACAAAAAAACACGCCAAAGCCAATCCTCCTAAATTGTAAACATAAACAATATTCTCGTCATTCCAAGGCTTTAGACACCAATTCTGAGCTCTGTAAACATGAACTCTTAATATTTGAAAGCACAGTCCCGTGAAAACGCCACCGAAAGTACCCGGACTGGTAAACATTACCAGAATTACGTTATTTCACAGCTTTCCACTCGAAACTTCCGTGATTGAATTCGACAGTAAATGTAGTAAGAATCTATTTATGTGTACTTGAGGTGTTTATTACACGTTCTTAATCATTTCTGGTAACTCTCATTGTGTATTTTAACAGTTTTACCACAATTAGACAGTTTGCTTAGAAGTATTTACTGGAACCGCCACCTTTTTAACTGATTCACACAAAAAAACACGCCAAAGCCAATCCTCCTAAATTGTAAACATAAACAATATTCTCGTCATTCCAAGGCTTTAGACACCAATTCTGAGCTCTGTAAACATGAACTCTTAATATTTGAAAGCACAGTCCCGTGAAAACGCCACCAGAAGTACCCGTACTTGTAAACATTACCAGTATTTTCGTCATTTCACAGCTTTCCACTGGAAACCTCGGTGATTGAATTCGACAGTAAATGAAGTAAGAATCTATTTACGTGTACTTGAGATGCTTATTACACGTTCTTAATCATTTCCGGGAACTCTCATTGTGTATGTTAATAGTTTTACCACAATTAGACAGTTTGCTTAGAACTGCTTACTGGAACCGCCACCATTTTAACTGATTCACACAAAAAAAACGCCAAAGCCAATCCTCCTAAATTGTAAACATAAAAACTATTCTCGTCATTCCAAGGCTTTAGACACCAAATCTGAGCTCTGTAAACATGAACTCTTAATAATTGAAAGCACAGTCCCGTGAAAACGCCACCCAAAGTACCCGGACTTGTAAACATTACCAGAATTACGGCATTTCACAGCTTTCCACTCGAAACCTCCGTGATTGAATTCGACAGTAAATGTAGTAAGAATCTATTTACAGGTCCTTGAGGTGTTTATTAAACGTTCTTAATCATTTCTGGGAACTCTCATTGTGTATTTTAACAGTTTTACCACAATTAGACAGTTTGCTTAGAAGTAGTTCCTGGAACCGTCACCATTTTAAATGATACGCACAAAAAAGCACCGAAGCCAATCCTCCTAAATTGTAAACATAAACAATATTCTCCTCATTCCAAGGCTTTAGACACCAATTCTGAGCTCTGTAAACATGAACTCTTAATATTTGAAAGCAAAGTCCCGTGAAAACGCCACCCGAAATACCCGGAGTTGTAAATATAACCAGTATTTTCGTCATTTCACAGCTTTCCAAGGGAAACCTCGGTGATTGAATTCGACAGTAAATGTAGTAAGAATCTATTTACGTGTACTTGAGGTGTTCAATACACGTTCTTAATCATTTCTGGGGACTATCATTGTGTATTTTAAGATTTTAACCACAATTAGACAGTTTGCTTAGAAGTATTTACTGTAACCGCCACCATTTTAACTGATTCACACAAAAAAAACGCCAAAGCCAATCCTCCTAAATTGTAAACATATAAACTATTCTCGTCATTCCAAGGCTTTAGACACCAAATCTGAGCTCTGTAAACATGAACTCTTAATAATTGAAAGCACAGTCCCGTGAAAACGCCACCGAAAGTACCCGGACTGGTAAACATTACCAGAATTACGTTATTTCACAGCTTTCCACTCGAAACCTCCGTGATTAAATTCGACAGTAAATGTAGTAAGAATCTATTTATGTGTACTTGAGGTGTTTATTACACGTTCTTAATCATTTCCGGGAACTCTCATTGTGTATTTTAACAGTTTTACCACAATTAGACAGTTTGCTTAGAAGTATTTACTGGAACCGCCACCATTTTAACTGATTCACACAAAAAAAACGCCAAAGCCAATCCTCCTAAATTGTAAACATAAAAACTATTCTCGTCATTCCAAGGCTTTAGACACCAAATCTGAGCTCTGTAAACATGAACTCTTAATAATTGAAAGCACAGTCCCGTGAAAACGCCACCCAAAGTACCCGGACTTGTAAACATTACCAGAATTACGGCATTTCACAGCTTTCCACTCGAAACCTCCGTGATTGAATTCGACAGTAAATGTAGTAAGAATCTATTTACAGGTCCTTGAGGTGTTTATTAAACGTTCTTAATCATTTCTGGGAACTCTCATTGTGTATTTTAACAGTTTTACCACAATTAGACAGTTTGCTTAGAAGTAGTTCCTGGAACCGTCACCATTTTAAATGATAGGCACAAAAAAGCGCCGAAGCCAATCCTCCTAAATTGTAAACATAAACAATATTCTCCTCATTCCAAGGCTTTAGACACCAAATCTGAGCTCTGTAAACATGAACTCTTAATAATTGAAAGCACAGTCCCGTGAAAACGCCACCGAAAGTACCCGGACTGGTAAACATTACCAGAATTACGTCATTTCACAGCTTTCCACTCGAAACCTCCGTGATTAAATTCGACAGTAAATGTAGTAAGAATCTATTTACGTGTACTTGAGGTGTTCATTACACGTTCTTAATCATTTCTGGGGACTATCATTGTGTATTTTAAGAGTTTAACCACAATTAGACAGTTTGCTTAGAAGTATTTACTGGAACTGCCACCATTTTAACTGCTTCACACAAAGAAACGACAAAGCCAATCCTCCTAAATTGTAAACATAAAAACTATTCTCGTCATTCCAAGGCTTTAGACACCAAATCTGAGCTCTGTAAACATGAACTCTTAATAATTGAAAGCACAGTCCCGTGAAAACGCCACACAAAGTACCCCGACTTGTAAACATTACCAGAATTACGGCATTTCACAGCTTTCCACTCGAAACCTCCGTGATTGAATTCGACAGTAAATGTAGTAAGAATCTATTTACAGGTCCTTGAGGTGTTTATTAAACGTTCTTAATCATTTCTGGGAACTCTCATTGTGTATTTTAACAGTTTTACCACAATTAGACAGTTTGCTTAGAAGTAGTTCCTGGAACCGTCACCATTTTAAATGATAGGCACAAAAAAGCGCCGAAGCCAATCCTCCTAAATTGTAAACATAAACAATATTCTCCTCATTCCAAGGCTTTAGACACCAATTCTGAGCTCTGTAAACATGAACTCTTAATATTTGAAAGCACCGTCCCGTGAAAACGCCACCCGAAATACCCGGAGTTTTAAATATAACCAGTATTTTCGTCATTTCACAGCTTTCCAAGGGAAACCTCCGTGATTGAATTCGACAGTAAATGTAGTAAGAATCTATTTACGTGTACTTGAGGTGTTCATTACACGTTCTTAATCATTTCTGGGGACTATCATTGTGTATTTTAAGAGTTTAACCACAATTAGACAGTTTGCTTAGAAGTATTTACTGGAACCGCCACCATTTTAACTGATTCACACAAAAAAAACGCCAAAGCCAATCCTCCTAAATTGTAAACATAAAAACTATTCTCGTCATTCCAAGGCTTTAGACACCAATTCTGAGCTCTGTAAACATGAACTCTTAATATTTGAAAGCACAGTCCCGTGAAAACGCCACCAGAAGTACCCGTACTTGTAAACATTACCAGTATTTTCGTCATTTCACAGCTTTCCACTGGAAACCTCGGTGATTGAATTCGACAGTAAATGAAGTAAGAATCTATTTACGTGTACTTGAGATGTTTATTACACGTTCTTAATCATTTCAGGGAACTCTCATTGTGTATGTTAATAGTTTTACCACAATTAGACAGTTTGCTTAGAACTGTTTACTGGAACCGCCACCATTTTAACTGATTCACACAAAAAAAACGCCAAAGCCCATCCTCCTAAATTGTAAACATAAAAACTATTCTCGTCATTCCAAGGCTTTAGACACCAAATCTGAGCTCTGTAAACATGAACTCTTAATAATTGAAAGCACAGTCCCGTGAAAACGCCACCGAAAGTACCCGGACTGGTAAACATTACCAGAATTACGTTATTTCAAAGCTTTCCACTCGAAACTTCCGTGATTGAATTCGACAGTAAATGTAGTAAGAATCTATTTATGTGTACTTGAGGTGTTTATTACACGTTCTTAATCATTTCTGGTAACTCTCATTGTGTATTTTAACAGTTTTACCACAATTAGACAGTTTGCTTAGAAGTATTTACTGGAACCGCCACCATTTTAACTGATTCACACAAAAAAACACGCCAAAGCCAATCCTCCTAAATTGTAAACATAAACAATATTCTCGTCATTCCAAGGCTTTAGACACCAATTCTGAGCTCTGTAAACATGAACTCTTAATATTTGAAAGCACAGTCTCGTGAAAACGCCACCAGAAGTACCCGTACTTGTAAACATTACCAGAATTACGTCATTTCACAGCTTTCCACTCGAAACTTCCGTGATTGAATTCGACAGTAAATGTAGTAAGAATCTATTTACGTGTACTTGAGGTGTTTATTACACGTTCTTAATCATTTCTGGTAACTCTCATTGTGTATTTTAACAGTTTTACCACAATTAGACAGTTTGCTTAGAAGTATTTACTGGAACCGCCACCATTTTAACTGATTCACACAAAGAAACGACAAAGCCAATCCTCCTAAATTGTAAACATAAAAACTATTCTCGTCATTCCAAGGCTTTAGACACCAATTCTGAGCTCTGTAAACATGAACTCTTAATATTTGAAAGCACAGTCCCGTGAAAACGCCACCAGAAGTACCCGTAATTGTAAACATTACCAGTATTTTCGTCATTTCACAGCTTTCCACTGGAAACCTCCGTGATTGAATTCGAAAGTAAAGGTAGAAAGAATCTATTTACGTGTACTTGAGGTGTTCATTACACGTTCTTAATCATTTCTGGGGACTATCATTGTGTATTTTAAGAGTTTAACCACAATTAGACAGTTTGCTTAGAAGTATTTACTGGAACTGCCACCATTTTAACTGCTTCACACAAAGAAACGACAAAGCCAATCCTCCTAAATTGTAAACATAAAAACTATTCTCGTCATTCCAAGGCTTTAGACACCAAATCTGAGCTCTGTAAACATGAACTCTTAATAATTGAAAGCACAGTCCCGTGAAAACGCCACACAAAGTACCCCGACTTGTAAACATTACCAGAATTACGGCATTTCACAGGTTTCCACTCGAAACCTCCGTGATTGAATTCGACAGTAAATGTAGTAAGAATCTATTTACAGGTCCTTGAGGTGTTTATTAAACGTTCTTAATCATTTCTGGGAACTCTCATTGTGTATTTTAACAGTTTTACCACAATTAGACAGTTTGCTTAGAAGTAGTTCCTGGAACCGTCACCATTTTAAATGATAGGCACAAAAAAGCGCCGAAGCCAATCCTCCTAAATTGTAAACATAAACAATATTCTCCTCATTCCAAGGCTTTAGACACCAATTCTGAGCTCTGTAAACATGAACTCTTAATATTTGAAAGCACCGTCCCGTGAAAACGCCACCCGAAATACCCGGAGTTTTAAATATAACCAGTATTTTCGTCATTTCACAGCTTTCCAAGGGAAACCTCCGTGATTGAATTCGACAGTAAATGTAGTAAGAATCTATTTACGTGTACTTGAGGTGTTCATTACACGTTCTTAATCATTTCAGGGAACTCTCATTGTGTATGTTAATAGTTTTACCACAATTAGACAGTTTGCTTAGAACTGTTTACTGGAACCGCCACCATTTTAACTGATTCACACAAAAAAAACGCCAAAGCCCATCCTCCTAAATTGTAAACATAAAAACTATTCTCGTCATTCCAAGGCTTTAGACACCAAATCTGAGCTCTGTAAACATGAACTCTTAATAATTGAAAGCACAGTCCCGTGAAAACGCCACCGAAAGTACCCGGACTGGTAAACATTACCAGAATTACGTTATTTCACAGCTTTCCACTCGAAACCTCCGTGATTAAATTCGACAGTAAATGTAGTAAGAATCTATTTATGTGTACTTGAGGTGTTTATTACACGTTCTTAATCATTTCTGGTAACTCTCATTGTGTATTTTAACAGTTTTACCACAATTAGACAGTTTGCTTAGAAGTATTTACTGGAACCGCCACCATTTTAACTGATTCACACAAAAAAACACGCCAAAGCCAATCCTCCTAAATTGTAAACATAAACAATATTCTCGTCATTCCAAGGCTTTAGACACCAATTCTGAGCTCTGTAAACATGAACTCTTAATATTTGAAAGCACAGTCCCGTGAAAACGCCACCAGAAGTACCCGTACTTGTAAACATTACCAGTATTTTCGTCATTTCACAGCTTTCCACTGGAAACCTCGGTGATTGAATTCGACAGTAAATGAAGTAACAATCTATTTACGTGTACTTGAGATGTTTATTACACGTTCTTAATCATTTCCGGGAACTCTCATTGTGTATGTTAATAGTTTTACCACAATTAGACAGTTTGCTTAGAACTGCTTACTGGAACCGCCACCATTTTAACTGATTCACACAAAAAAAACGCCAAAGCCAATCCTCCTAAATTGTAAACATAAAAACTATTCTCGTCATTCCAAGGCTTTAGACACCAAATCTGAGCTCTGTAAACATGAACTCTTAATAATTGAAAGCACAGTCCCGTGAAAACGCCACACAAAGTACCCCGACTTGTAAACATTACCAGAATTACGGCATTTCACAGCTTTCCACTCGAAACCTCCGTGATTGAATTCGACAGTAAATGTAGTAAGAATCTATTTACAGGTCCTTGAGGTGTTTATTAAACGTTCTTAATCATTTCTGGGAACTCTCATTGTGTATTTTAACAGTTTTACCACAATTAGACAGTTTGCTTAGAAGTAGTTCCTGGAACCGTCACCATTTTAAATGATAGGCACAAAAAAGCGCCGAAGCCAATCCTCCTAAATTGTAAACATAAACAATATTCTCCTCATTCCAAGGCTTTAGACATCAATTCTGAGCTCTGTAAACATGAACTCTTAATATTTGAAAGCACCGTCCCGTGAAAACGCCACCCGAAATACCCGGAGTTTTAAATATAACCAGTATTTTCGTCATTTCACAGCTTTCCAAGGGAAACCTCCGTGATTGAATTCGACAGTAAATGTAGTAAGAATCTATTTACGTGTACTTGAGGTGTTCATTACACGTTCTTAATCATTTCAGGGAACTCTCATTGTGTATGTTAATAGTTTTACCACAATTAGACAGTTTGCTTAGAACTGTTTACTGGAACCGCCACCATTTTAACTGATTCACACAAAAAAAACGCCAAAGCCCATCCTCCTAAATTGTAAACATAAAAACTATTCTCGTCATTCCAAGGCTTTAGACACCAAATCTGAGCTCTGTAAACATGAACTCTTAATAATTGAAAGCACAGTCCCGTGAAAACGCCACCGAAAGTACACGGACTGGTAAACATTACCAGAATTACGTTATTTCACAGCTTTCCACTCGAAACCTCCGTGATTAAATTCGACAGTAAATGTAGTAAGAATCTATTTATGTGTACTTGAGGTGTTTATTACACGTTCTTAATCATTTCTGGTAACTCTCATTGTGTATTTTAACAGTTTTACCACAATTAGACAGTTTGCTTAGAAGTATTTACTGGAACCGCCACCATTTTAACTGATTCACACAAAAAAACACGCCAAAGCCAATCCTCCTAAATTGTAAACATAAACAATATTCTCGTCATTCCAAGGCTTTAGACACCAATTCTGAGCTCTGTAAACATGAACTCTTAATATTTGAAAGCACAGTCCCGTGAAAACGCCACCGAAAGTACCCGGACTGGTAAACATTACCAGAATTACGTTATTTCACAGCTTTCCACTCGAAACTTCCGTGATTGAATTCGACAGTAAATGTAGTAAGAATCTATTTATGTGTACTTGAGGTGTTTATTACACGTTCTTAATCATTTCTGGTAACTCTCATTGTGTATTTTAACAGTTTTACCACAATTAGACAGTTTGCTTAGAAGTATTTACTGGAACCGCCACCATTTTAACTGATTCACACAAAAAAACACGCCAAAGCCAATCCTCCTAAATTGTAAACATAAACAATATTCTCGTCATTCCAAGGCTTTAGACACCAATTCTGAGCTCTGTAAACATGAACTCTTAATATTTGAAAGCACAGTCCCGTGAAAACGCCACCAGAAGTACCCGTACTTGTAAACATTACCAGTATTTTCGTCATTTCACAGCTTTCCACTGGAAACCTCGGTGATTGAATTCGACAGTAAATGAAGTAAGAATCTATTTACGTGTACTTGAGATGCTTATTACACGTTCTTAATCATTTCCGGGAACTCTCATTGTGTATGTTAATAGTTTTACCACAATTAGACAGTTTGCTTAGAACTGCTTACTGGAACCGCCACCATTTTAACTGATTCACACAAAAAAAACGCCAAAGCCAATCCTCCTAAATTGTAAACATAAAAACTATTCTCGTCATTCCAAGGCTTTAGACACCAAATCTGAGCTCTGTAAACATGAACTCTTAATAATTGAAAGCACAGTCCCGTGAAAACGCCACCCAAAGTACCCGGACTTGTAAACATTACCAGAATTACGGCATTTCACAGCTTTCCACTCGAAACCTCCGTGATTGAATTCGACAGTAAATGTAGTAAGAATCTATTTACAGGTCCTTGAGGTGTTTATTAAACGTTCTTAATCATTTCTGGGAACTCTCATTGTGTATTTTAACAGTTTTACCACAATTAGACAGTTTGCTTAGAAGTAGTTCCTGGAACCGTCACCATTTTAAATGATACGCACAAAAAAGCGCCGAAGCCAATCCTCCTAAATTGTAAACATAAACAATATTCTCCTCATTCCAAGGCTTTAGACACCAATTCTGAGCTCTGTAAACATGAACTCTTAATATTTGAAAGCAAAGTCCCGTGAAAACGCCACCCGAAATACCCGGAGTTGTAAATATAACCAGTATTTTCGTCATTTCACAGCTTTCCAAGGGAAACCTCGGTGATTGAATTCGACAGTAAATGTAGTAAGAATCTATTTACGTGTACTTGAGGTGTTCAATACACGTTCTTAATCATTTCTGGGGACTATCATTGTGTATTTTAAGATTTTAACCACAATTAGACAGTTTGCTTAGAAGTATTTACTGTAACCGCCACCATTTTAACTGATTCACACAAAAAAAACGCCAAAGCCAATCCTCCTAAATTGTAAACATATAAACTATTCTCGTCATTCCAAGGCTTTAGACACCAAATCTGAGCTCTGTAAACATGAACTCTTAATAATTGAAAGCACAGTCCCGTGAAAACGCCACCGAAAGTACCCGGACTGGTAAACATTACCAGAATTACGTTATTTCACAGCTTTCCACTCGAAACCTCCGTGATTAAATTCGACAGTAAATGTAGTAAGAATCTATTTATGTGTACTTGAGGTGTTTATTACACGTTCTTAATCATTTCCGGGAACTCTCATTGTGTATTTTAACAGTTTTACCACAATTAGACAGTTTGCTTAGAAGTATTTACTGGAACCGCCACCATTTTAACTGATTCACACAAAAAAAACGCCAAAGCCAATCCTCCTAAATTGTAAACATAAAAACTATTCTCGTCATTCCAAGGCTTTAGACACCAAATCTGAGCTCTGTAAACATGAACTCTTAATAATTGAAAGCACAGTCCCGTGAAAACGCCACCCAAAGTACCCGGACTTGTAAACATTACCAGAATTACGGCATTTCACAGCTTTCCACTCGAAACCTCCGTGATTGAATTCGACAGTAAATGTAGTAAGAATCTATTTACAGGTCCTTGAGGTGTTTATTAAACGTTCTTAATCATTTCTGGGAACTCTCATTGTGTATTTTAACAGTTTTACCACAATTAGACAGTTTGCTTAGAAGTAGTTCCTGGAACCGTCACCATTTTAAATGATACGCACAAAAAAGCGCCGAAGCCAATCCTCCTAAATTGTAAACATAAACAATATTCTCCTCATTCCAAGGCTTTAGACACCAAATCTGAGCTCTGTAAACATGAACTCTTAATAATTGAAAGCACAGTCCCGTGAAAACGCCACCGAAAGTACCCGGACTGGTAAACATTACCAGAATTACGTCATTTCACAGCTTTCCACTCGAAACCTCCGTGATTAAATTCGACAGTAAATGTAGTAAGAATCTATTTACGTGTACTTGAGGTGTTCATTACACGTTCTTAATCATTTCTGGGGACTATCATTGTGTATTTTAAGAGTTTAACCACAATTAGACAGTTTGCTTAGAAGTATTTACTGGAACTGCCACCATTTTAACTGCTTCACACAAAGAAACGACAAAGCCAATCCTCCTAAATTGTAAACATAAAAACTATTCTCGTCATTCCAAGGCTTTAGACACCAAATCTGAGCTCTGTAAACATGAACTCTTAATAATTGAAAGCACAGTCCCGTGAAAACGCCACACAAAGTACCCCGACTTGTAAACATTACCAGAATTACGGCATTTCACAGCTTTCCACTCGAAACCTCCGTGATTGAATTCGACAGTAAATGTAGTAAGAATCTATTTACAGGTCCTTGAGGTGTTTATTAAACGTTCTTAATCATTTCTGGGAACTCTCATTGTGTATTTTAACAGTTTTACCACAATTAGACAGTTTGCTTAGAAGTAGTTCCTGGAACCGTCACCATTTTAAATGATAGGCACAAAAAAGCGCCGAAGCCAATCCTCCTAAATTGTAAACATAAACAATATTCTCCTCATTCCAAGGCTTTAGACACCAATTCTGAGCTCTGTAAACATGAACTCTTAATATTTGAAAGCACCGTCCCGTGAAAACGCCACCCGAAATACCCGGAGTTTTAAATATAACCAGTATTTTCGTCATTTCACAGCTTTCCAAGGGAAACCTCCGTGATTGAATTCGACAGTAAATGTAGTAAGAATCTATTTACGTGTACTTGAGGTGTTCATTACACGTTCTTAATCATTTCTGGGGACTATCATTGTGTATTTTAAGAGTTTAACCACAATTAGACAGTTTGCTTAGAAGTATTTACTGGAACCGCCACCATTTTAACTGATTCACACAAAAAAAACGCCAAAGCCAATCCTCCTAAATTGTAAACATAAAAACTATTCTCGTCATTCCAAGGCTTTAGACACCAATTCTGAGCTCTGTAAACATGAACTCTTAATATTTGAAAGCACAGTCCCGTGAAAACGCCACCAGAAGTACCCGTACTTGTAAACATTACCAGTATTTTCGTCATTTCACAGCTTTCCACTGGAAACCTCGGTGATTGAATTCGACAGTAAATGAAGTAAGAATCTATTTACGTGTACTTGAGATGTTTATTACACGTTCTTAATCATTTCAGGGAACTCTCATTGTGTATGTTAATAGTTTTACCACAATTAGACAGTTTGCTTAGAACTGTTTACTGGAACCGCCACCATTTTAACTGATTCACACAAAAAAAACGCCAAAGCCCATCCTCCTAAATTGTAAACATAAAAACTATTCTCGTCATTCCAAGGCTTTAGACACCAAATCTGAGCTCTGTAAACATGAACTCTTAATAATTGAAAGCACAGTCCCGTGAAAACGCCACCGAAAGTACCCGGACTGGTAAACATTACCAGAATTACGTTATTTCAAAGCTTTCCACTCGAAACTTCCGTGATTGAATTCGACAGTAAATGTAGTAAGAATCTATTTATGTGTACTTGAGGTGTTTATTACACGTTCTTAATCATTTCTGGTAACTCTCATTGTGTATTTTAACAGTTTTACCACAATTAGACAGTTTGCTTAGAAGTATTTACTGGAACCGCCACCATTTTAACTGATTCACACAAAAAAACACGCCAAAGCCAATCCTCCTAAATTGTAAACATAAACAATATTCTCGTCATTCCAAGGCTTTAGACACCAATTCTGAGCTCTGTAAACATGAACTCTTAATATTTGAAAGCACAGTCCCGTGAAAACGCCACCAGAAGTACCCGTACTTGTAAACATTACCAGAATTACGTCATTTCACAGCTTTCCACTCGAAACTTCCGTGATTGAATTCGACAGTAAATGTAGTAAGAATCTATTTACGTGTACTTGAGGTGTTTATTACACGTTCTTAATCATTTCTGGTAACTCTCATTGTGTATTTTAACAGTTTTACCACAATTAGACAGTTTGCTTAGAAGTATTTACTGGAACCGCCACCATTTTAACTGATTCACACAAAGAAACGACAAAGCCAATCCTCCTAAATTGTAAACATAAAAACTATTCTCGTCATTCCAAGGCTTAAGACACCAATTCTGAGCTCTGTAAACATGAACTCTTAATATTTGAAAGCACAGTCCCGTGAAAACGCCACCAGAAGTACCCGTAATTGTAAACATTACCAGTATTTTCGTCATTTCACAGCTTTCCACTGGAAACCTCCGTGATTGAATTCGAAAGTAAAGGTAGAAAGAATCTATTTACGTGTACTTGAGGTGTTCATTACACGTTCTTAATCATTTCTGGGGACTATCATTGTGTATTTTAAGAGTTTAACCACAATTAGACAGTTTGCTTAGAAGTATTTACTGGAACTGCCACCATTTTAACTGCTTCACACAAAGAAACGACAAAGCCAATCCTCCTAAATTGTAAACATAAAAACTATTCTCGTCATTCCAAGGCTTTAGACACCAAATCTGAGCTCTGTAAACATGAACTCTTAATAATTGAAAGCACAGTCCCGTGAAAACGCCACACAAAGTACCCCGACTTGTAAACATTACCAGAATTACGGCATTTCACAGGTTTCCACTCGAAACCTCCGTGATTGAATTCGACAGTAAATGTAGTAAGAATCTATTTACAGGTCCTTGAGGTGTTTATTAAACGTTCTTAATCATTTCTGGGAACTCTCATTGTGTATTTTAACAGTTTTACCACAATTAGACAGTTTGCTTAGAAGTAGTTCCTGGAACCGTCACCATTTTAAATGATAGGCACAAAAAAGCGCCGAAGCCAATCCTCCTAAATTGTAAACATAAACAATATTCTCCTCATTCCAAGGCTTTAGACACCAATTCTGAGCTCTGTAAACATGAACTCTTAATATTTGAAAGCACCGTCCCGTGAAAACGCCACCCGAAATACCCGGAGTTTTAAATATAACCAGTATTTTCGTCATTTCACAGCTTTCCAAGGGAAACCTCCGTGATTGAATTCGACAGTAAATGTAGTAAGAATCTATTTACGTGTACTTGAGGTGTTCATTACACGTTCTTAATCATTTCAGGGAACTCTCATTGTGTATGTTAATAGTTTTACCACAATTAGACAGTTTGCTTAGAACTGTTTACTGGAACCGCCACCATTTTAACTGATTCACACAAAAAAAACGCCAAAGCCCATCCTCCTAAATTGTAAACATAAAAACTATTCTCGTCATTCCAAGGCTTTAGACACCAAATCTGAGCTCTGTAAACATGAACTCTTAATAATTGAAAGCACAGTCCCGTGAAAACGCCACCGAAAGTACCCGGACTGGTAAACATTACCAGAATTACGTTATTTCACAGCTTTCCACTCGAAACCTCCGTGATTAAATTCGACAGTAAATGTAGTAAGAATCTATTTATGTGTACTTGAGGTGTTTATTACACGTTCTTAATCATTTCTGGTAACTCTCATTGTGTATTTTAACAGTTTTACCACAATTAGACAGTTTGCTTAGAAGTATTTACTGGAACCGCCACCATTTTAACTGATTCACACAAAAAAACACGCCAAAGCCAATCCTCCTAAATTGTAAACATAAACAATATTCTCGTCATTCCAAGGTTTTAGACACCAATTCTGAGCTCTGTAAACATGAACTCTTAATATTTGAAAGCACAGTCCCGTGAAAACGCCACCAGAAGTACCCGTACTTGTAAACATTACCAGTATTTTCGTCATTTCACAGCTTTCCACTGGAAACCTCGGTGATTGAATTCGACAGTAAATGAAGTAACAATCTATTTACGTGTACTTGAGATGTTTATTACACGTTCTTAATCATTTCCGGGAACTCTCATTGTGTATGTTAATAGTTTTACCACAATTAGACAGTTTGCTTAGAACTGCTTACTGGAACCGCCACCATTTTAACTGATTCACACAAAAAAAACGCCAAAGCCAATCCTCCTAAATTGTAAAAATAAAAACTATTCTCGTCATTCCAAGGCTTTAGACACCAAATCTGAGCTCTGTAAACATGAACTCTTAATAATTGAAAGCACAGTCCCGTGAAAACGCCACACAAAGTACCCCGACTTGTAAACATTACCAGAATTACGGCATTTCACAGCTTTCCACTCGAAACCTCCGTGATTGAATTCGACAGTAAATGTAGTAAGAATCTATTTACAGGTCCTTGAGGTGTTTATTAAACGTTCTTAATCATTTCTGGGAACTCTCATTGTGTATTTTAACAGTTTTACCACAATTAGACAGTTTGCTTAGAAGTAGTTCCTGGAACCGTCACCATTTTAAATGATAGGCACAAAAAAGCGCCGAAGCCAATCCTCCTAAATTGTAAACATAAACAATATTCTCCTCATTCCAAGGCTTTAGACATCAATTCTGAGCTCTGTAAACATGAACTCTTAATATTTGAAAGCACCGTCCCGTGAAAACGCCACCCGAAATACCCGGAGTTTTAAATATAACCAGTATTTTCGTCATTTCACAGCTTTCCAAGGGAAACCTCCGTGATTGAATTCGACAGTAAATGTAGTAAGAATCTATTTACGTGTACTTGAGGTGTTCATTACACGTTCTTAATCATTTCTGGGGACTATCATTGTGTATTTTAAGAGTTTAACCACAATTAGACAGTTTGCTTAGAAGTATTTACTGGAACCGCCACCATTTTAACTGATTCACACAAAAAAAACGACAAAGCCAATCCTCCTAAATTGTAAACATAAAAACTATTCTCGTCATTCCAAGGCTTTAGACACCAACTCTGAGCTCTGTAAACATGAACTCTTAATATTTGAAAGCACAGTCCCGTGAAAACGCCACCAGAAGTACCCGTACTTGTAAACATTACCAGTATTTTCGTCATTTCACAGCTTTCCACTGGAAACCTCCGTGATTGAATTCGAAAGTAAAGGTAGAAAGAATCTATTTACGTGTACTTGAGGTGTTCATTACACGTTCTTAATCATTTCTGGGGACTATCATTGTGTATTTTAAGAGTTTAACCACAATTAGACAGTTTGCTTAGAAGTATTTACTGGAACTGCCACCATTTTAACTGCTTCACACAAAGAAACGCCAAAGCCAATCCTCCTAAATTGTAAACATAAAAACTATTCTCGTCATTCCAAGGCTTTAGACACCAATTCTGAGCTCTGTAAACATGAACTCTTAATATTTGAAAGCAAAGTCCCGTGAAAACGCCACCCGAAGTACCCGGAGTTGTAAATATAACCATTATTTTCGCATTTCACAGCTTTCCACTCGAAACTTCCGTGATTGAATTCGACAGTAAATGTAGTAAGAATCTATTTACAGGTCCTTGAGGTGTTTATTAAACGTTCTTAATCATTTCTGGGAACTCTCATTGTGTATTTTAACAGTTTTACCACAATTAGACAGTTTGCTTAGAAGTAGTTCCTGGAACCGTCACCATTTTAAATGATACGCACAAAAAAGCGCCGAAGCCAATCCTCCTAAATTGTAAACATAAACAATATTCTCCTCATTCCAAGGCTTTAGACACCAAATCTGAGCTCTGTAAACATGAACTCTTAATAATTGAAAGCACAGTCCCGTGAAAACGCCACCGAAAGTACCCGGACTGGTAAACATTACCAGAATTACGTCATTTCACAGCTTTCCACTCGAAACCTCCGTGATTAAATTCGACAGTAAATGTAGTAAGAATCTATTTACGTGTACTTGAGGTGTTTATTACACGTTCTTAATCATTTCTGGTAACTCTCATTGTGTATTTTAACAGTTTTACCACAATTAGACAGTTTGCTTAGAAGTATTTACTGGAACCACCACCATTTTAACTGATTCACACAAAGAAACGACAAAGCCAATCCTCCTAAATTGTAAACATAAAAACTATTCTCGTCATTCCAAGGCTTTAGACACCAATTCTGAGCTCTGTAAACATGAACTCTTAATATTTGAAAGCACAGTCCCGTGAAAACGCCACCAGAAGTACCCGTACTTGTAAACATTACCAGTATTTTCGTCATTTCACAGCTTTCCACTGGAAACCTCCGTGATTGAATTCGAAAGTAAAGGTAGAAAGAATCTATTTACGTGTACTTGAGGTGTTCATTACACGTTCTTAATCATTTCTGGGGACTATCATTGTGTATTTTAAGAGTTTAACCACAATTAGACAGTTTGCTTAGAAGTATTTACTGGAACTGCCACCATTTTAACTGCTTCACACAAAGAAACGACAAAGCCAATCCTCCTAAATTGTAAACATAAAAACTATTCTCGTCATTCCAAGGCTTTAGACACCAAATCTGAGCTCTGTAAACATGAACTCTTAATAATTGAAAGCACAGTCCCGTGAAAACGCCACACAAAGTACCCCGACTTGTAAACATTACCAGAATTACGGCATTTCACAGCTTTCCACTCGAAACCTCCGTGATTGAATTCGACAGTAAATGTAGTAAGAATCTATTTACAGGTCCTTGAGGTGTTTATTAAACGTTCTTAATCATTTCTGGGAACTCTCATTGTGTATTTTAACAGTTTTACCACAATTAGACAGTTTGCTTAGAAGTAGTTCCTGGAACCGTCACCATTTTAAATGATAGGCACAAAAAAGCGCCGAAGCCAATCCTCCTAAATTGTAAACATAAACAATATTCTCCTCATTCCAAGGCTTTAGACACCAATTCTGAGCTCTGTAAACATGAACTCTTAATATTTGAAAGCACCGTCCCGTGAAAACGCCACCCGAAATACCCGGAGTTTTAAATATAACCAGTATTTTCGTCATTTCACAGCTTTCCAAGGGAAACCTCCGTGATTGAATTCGACAGTAAATGTAGTAAGAATCTATTTACGTGTACTTGAGGTGTTCATTACACGTTCTTAATCATTTCAGGGAACTCTCATTGTGTATGTTAATAGTTTTACCACAATTAGACAGTTTGCTTAGAACTGTTTACTGGAACCGCCACCATTTTAACTGATTCACACAAAAAAAACGCCAAAGCCCATCCTCCTAAATTGTAAACATAAAAACTATTCTCGTCATTCCAAGGCTTTAGACACCAAATCTGAGCTCTGTAAACATGAACTCTTAATAATTGAAAGCACAGTCCCGTGAAAACGCCACCGAAAGTACCCGGACTGGTAAACATTACCAGAATTACGTTATTTCACAGCTTTCCACTCGAAACCTCCGTGATTAAATTCGACAGTAAATGTAGTAAGAATCTATTTATGTGTACTTGAGGTGTTTATTACACGTTCTTAATCATTTCTGGTAACTCTCATTGTGTATTTTAACAGTTTTACCACAATTAGACAGTTTGCTTAGAAGTATTTACTGGAACCGCCACCATTTTAACTGATTCACACAAAAAAACACGCCAAAGCCAATCCTCCTAAATTGTAAACATAAACAATATTCTCGTCATTCCAAGGTTTTAGACACCAATTCTGAGCTCTGTAAACATGAACTCTTAATATTTGAAAGCACAGTCCCGTGAAAACGCCACCAGAAGTACCCGTACTTGTAAACATTACCAGTATTTTCGTCATTTCACAGCTTTCCACTGGAAACCTCGGTGATTGAATTCGACAGTAAATGAAGTAACAATCTATTTACGTGTACTTGAGATGTTTATTACACGTTCTTAATCATTTCCGGGAACTCTCATTGTGTATGTTAATAGTTTTACCACAATTAGACAGTTTGCTTAGAACTGCTTACTGGAACCGCCACCATTTTAACTGATTCACACAAAAAAAACGCCAAAGCCAATCCTCCTAAATTGTAAAAATAAAAACTATTCTCGTCATTCCAAGGCTTTAGACACCAAATCTGAGCTCTGTAAACATGAACTCTTAATAATTGAAAGCACAGTCCCGTGAAAACGCCACACAAAGTACCCCGACTTGTAAACATTACCAGAATTACGGCATTTCACAGCTTTCCACTCGAAACCTCCGTGATTGAATTCGACAGTAAATGTAGTAAGAATCTATTTACAGGTCCTTGAGGTGTTTATTAAACGTTCTTAATCATTTCTGGGAACTCTCATTGTGTATTTTAACAGTTTTACCACAATTAGACAGTTTGCTTAGAAGTAGTTCCTGGAACCGTCACCATTTTAAATGATAGGCACAAAAAAGCGCCGAAGCCAATCCTCCTAAATTGTAAACATAAACAATATTCTCCTCATTCCAAGGCTTTAGACATCAATTCTGAGCTCTGTAAACATGAACTCTTAATATTTGAAAGCACCGTCCCGTGAAAACGCCACCCGAAATACCCGGAGTTTTAAATATAACCAGTATTTTCGTCATTTCACAGCTTTCCAAGGGAAACCTCCGTGATTGAATTCGACAGTAAATGTAGTAAGAATCTATTTACGTGTACTTGAGGTGTTCATTACACGTTCTTAATCATTTCTGGGGACTATCATTGTGTATTTTAAGAGTTTAACCACAATTAGACAGTTTGCTTAGAAGTATTTACTGGAACCGCCACCATTTTAACTGATTCACACAAAAAAAACGACAAAGCCAATCCTCCTAAATTGTAAACATAAAAACTATTCTCGTCATTCCAAGGCTTTAGACACCAACTCTGAGCTCTGTAAACATGAACTCTTAATATTTGAAAGCACAGTCCCGTGAAAACGCCACCAGAAGTACCCGTACTTGTAAACATTACCAGTATTTTCGTCATTTCACAGCTTTCCACTGGAAACCTCCGTGATTGAATTCGAAAGTAAAGGTAGAAAGAATCTATTTACGTGTACTGGAGGTGTTCATTACACGTTCTTAATCATTTCTGGGGACTATCATTGTGTATTTTAAGAGTTTAACCACAATTAGACAGTTTGCTTAGAAGTATTTACTGGAACTGCCACCATTTTAACTGCTTCACACAAAGAAACGCCAAAGCCAATCCTCCTAAATTGTAAACATAAAAACTATTCTCGTCATTCCAAGGCTTTAGACACCAATTCTGAGCTCTGTAAACATGAACTCTTAATATTTGAAAGCAAAGTCCCGTGAAAACGCCACCCGAAGTACCCGGAGTTGTAAATATAACCATTATTTTCGCATTTCACAGCTTTCCACTCGAAACTTCCGTGATTGAATTCGACAGTAAATGTAGTAAGAATCTATTTACAGGTCCTTGAGGTGTTTATTAAACGTTCTTAATCATTTCTGGGAACTCTCATTGTGTATTTTAACAGTTTTACCACAATTAGACAGTTTGCTTAGAAGTAGTTCCTGGAACCGTCACCATTTTAAATGATACGCACAAAAAAGCGCCGAAGCCAATCCTCCTAAATTGTAAACATAAACAATATTCTCCTCATTCCAAGGCTTTAGACACCAAATCTGAGCTCTGTAAACATGAACTCTTAATAATTGAAAGCACAGTCCCGTGAAAACGCCACCGAAAGTACCCGGACTGGTAAACATTACCAGAATTACGTCATTTCACAGCTTTCCACTCGAAACCTCCGTGATTAAATTCGACAGTAAATGTAGTAAGAATCTATTTACGTGTACTTGAGGTGTTTATTACACGTTCTTAATCATTTCTGGTAACTCTCATTGTGTATTTTAACAGTTTTACCACAATTAGACAGTTTGCTTAGAAGTATTTACTGGAACCACCACCATTTTAACTGATTCACACAAAGAAACGACAAAGCCAATCCTCCTAAATTGTAAACATAAAAACTATTCTCGTCATTCCAAGGCTTTAGACACCAATTCTGAGCTCTGTAAACATGAACTCTTAATATTTGAAAGCACAGTCCCGTGAAAACGCCACCAGAAGTACCCGTACTTGTAAACATTACCAGTATTTTCGTCATTTCACAGCTTTCCACTGGAAACCTCCGTGATTGAATTCGAAAGTAAAGGTAGAAAGAATCTATTTACGTGTACTTGAGGTGTTCATTACACGTTCTTAATCATTTCTGGGGACTATCATTGTGTATTTTAAGAGTTTAACCACAATTAGACAGTTTGCTTAGAAGTATTTACTGGAACTGCCACCATTTTAACTGCTTCACACAAAGAAACGACAAAGCCAATCCTCCTAAATTGTAAACATAAAAACTATTCTCGTCATTCCAAGGCTTTAGACACCAAATCTGAGCTCTGTAAACATGAACTCTTAATAATTGAAAGCACAGTCCCGTGAAAACGCCACACAAAGTACCCCGACTTGTAAACATTACCAGAATTACGGCATTTCACAGCTTTCCACTCGAAACCTCCGTGATTGAATTCGACAGTAAATGTAGTAAGAATCTATTTACGTGTACTTGAGGGGTTTATTACACGTTCTTAATCATTTCTGGGAACTCTCATTGTGTATTTTAACAGTTTTACCACAATTAGACAGTTTGCTTAGAAGTAGTTCCTGGAACCGTCACCATTTTAAATGATAGGCACAAAAAAGCGCCGAAGCCAATCCTCCTAAATTGTAAACATAAACAATATTCTCCTCATTCCAAGGCTTTAGACACCAATTCTGAGCTCTGTAAACATGAACTCTTAATATTTGAAAGCACCGTCCCGTGAAAACGCCACCCGAAATACCCGGAGTTTTAAATATAACCAGTATTTTCGTCATTTCACAGCTTTCCAAGGGAAACCTCCGTGATTGAATTCGACAGTAAATGTAGTAAGAATCTATTTACGTGTACTTGAGATGTTTATTACACGTTCTTAATCATTTCAGGGAACTCTCATTGTGTATGTTAATAGTTTTACCACAATTAGACAGTTTGCTTAGAACTGTTTACTGGAACCGCCACCATTTTAACTGATTCACACAAAAAAAACGCCAAAGCCAATCCTCCTAAATTGTAAACATATAAACTATTCTCGTCATTCCAAGGCTTTAGACACCAAATCTGAGCTCTGTAAACATGAACTCTTAATAATTGAAAGCACAGTCCCGTGAAAACGCCACCGAAAGTACCCGGACTGGTAAACATTACCAGAATTACGTCATTTCACAGCTTTCCACTCGAAACTTCCGTGATTGAATTCGACAGTAAATGTAGTAAGAATCTATTTATGTGTACTTGAGGTGTTTATTACACGTTCTTAATCATTTCTGGTAACTCTCATTGTGTATTTTAACAGTTTTACCACAATTAGACAGTTTGCTTAGAAGTATTTACTGGAACCGCCACCATTTTAACTGATTCACACAAAAAAACACGCCAAAGCCAATCCTCCTAAATTGTAAACATAAACAATATTCTCGTCATTCCAAGGCTTTAGACACCAATTCTGAGCTCTGTAAACATGAACTCTTAATATTTGAAAGCACAGTCCCGTGAAAACGCCACCAGAAGTACCCGTACTTGTAAACATTACCAGTATTTTCGTCATTTCACAGCTTTCCACTGGAAACCTCGGTGATTGAATTCGACAGTAAATGAAGTAAGAATCTATTTACGTGTACTTGAGATGTTTATTACACGTTCTTAATCATTTCAGGGAACTCTCATTGTGTATGTTAATAGTTTTACCACAATTAGACAGTTTGCTTAGAAGTAGTTCCTGGAACCGTCACCATTTTAAATGATAGGCACAAAAAAGCGCCGAAGCCAATCCTCCTAAATTGTAAACATAAACAATATTCTCCTCATTCCAAGGCTTTAGACACCAATTCTGAGCTCTGTAAACATGAACTCTTAATATTTGAAAGCACCGTCCCGTGAAAACGCCACCCGAAATACCCGGAGTTTTAAATATAACCAGTATTTTCGTCATTTCACAGCTTTCCAAGGGAAACCTCCGTGATTGAATTCGACAGTAAATGTAGTAAGAATCTATTTACGTGTACTTGAGGTGTTCATTACACGTTCTTAATCATTTCAGGGAACTCTCATTGTGTATGTTAATAGTTTTACCACAATTAGACAGTTTGCTTAGAACTGTTTACTGGAACCGCCACCATTTTAACTGATTCACACAAAAAAAACGCCAAAGCCCATCCTCCTAAATTGTAAACATAAAAACTATTCTCGTCATTCCAAGGCTTTAGACACCAAATCTGAGCTCTGTAAACATGAACTCTTAATAATTGAAAGCACAGTCCCGTGAAAACGCCACCGAAAGTACCCGGACTGGTAAACATTACCAGAATTACGTTATTTCACAGCTTTCCACTCGAAACCTCCGTGATTAAATTCGACAGTAAATGTAGTAAGAATCTATTTATGTGTACTTGAGGTGTTTATTACACGTTCTTAATCATTTCTGGTAACTCTCATTGTGTATTTTAACAGTTTTACCACAATTAGACAGTTTGCTTAGAAGTATTTACTGGAACCGCCACCATTTTAACTGATTCACACAAAAAAACACGCCAAAGCCAATCCTCCTAAATTGTAAACATAAACAATATTCTCGTCATTCCAAGGCTTTAGACACCAATTCTGAGCTCTGTAAACATGAACTCTTAATATTTGAAAGCACAGTCCCGTGAAAACGCCACCAGAAGTACCCGTACTTGTAAACATTACCAGTATTTTCGTCATTTCACAGCTTTCCACTGGAAACCTCGGTGATTGAATTCGACAGTAAATGAAGTAACAATCTATTTACGTGTACTTGAGATGTTTATTACACGTTCTTAATCATTTCCGGGAACTCTCATTGTGTATGTTAATAGTTTTACCACAATTAGACAGTTTGCTTAGAACTGCTTACTGGAACCGCCACCATTTTAACTGATTCACACAAAAAAAACGCCAAAGCCAATCCTCCTAAATTGTAAACATAAAAACTATTCTCGTCATTCCAAGGCTTTAGACACCAAATCTGAGCTCTGTAAACATGAACTCTTAATAATTGAAAGCACAGTCCCGTGAAAACGCCACACAAAGTACCCCGACTTGTAAACATTACCAGAATTACGGCATTTCACAGCTTTCCACTCGAAACCTCCGTGATTGAATTCGACAGTAAATGTAGTAAGAATCTATTTACAGGTCCTTGAGGTGTTTATTAAACGTTCTTAATCATTTCTGGGAACTCTCATTGTGTATTTTAACAGTTTTACCACAATTAGACAGTTTGCTTAGAAGTAGTTCCTGGAACCGTCACCATTTTAAATGATAGGCACAAAAAAGCGCCGAAGCCAATCCTCCTAAATTGTAAACATAAACAATATTCTCCTCATTCCAAGGCTTTAGACATCAATTCTGAGCTCTGTAAACATGAACTCTTAATATTTGAAAGCACCGTCCCGTGAAAACGCCACCCGAAATACCCGGAGTTTTAAATATAACCAGTATTTTCGTCATTTCACAGCTTTCCAAGGGAAACCTCCGTGATTGAATTCGACAGTAAATGTAGTAAGAATCTATTTACGTGTACTTGAGGTGTTCATTACACGTTCTTAATCATTTCTGGGGACTATCATTGTGTATTTTAAGAGTTTAACCACAATTAGACAGTTTGCTTAGAAGTATTTACTGGAACCGCCACCATTTTAACTGATTCACACAAAAAAAACGACAAAGCCAATCCTCCTAAATTGTAAACATAAAAACTATTCTCGTCATTCCAAGGCTTTAGACACCAACTCTGAGCTCTGTAAACATGAACTCTTAATAATTGAAAGCACAGTCCCGTGAAAACGCCACCGAAAGTACCCGGACTGGTAAACATTACCAGAATTACGTCATTTCACAGCTTTCCACTCGAAACTTCCGTGATTGAATTCGACAGTAAATGTAGTAAGAATCTATTTATGTGTACTTGAGGTGTTTATTACACGTTCTTAATCATTTCTGGTAACTCTCATTGTGTATTTTAACAGTTTTACCACAATTAGACAGTTTGCTTAGAAGTATTTACTGGAACCGCCACCATTTTAACTGATTCACACAAAAAAACACGCCAAAGCCAATCCTCCTAAATTGTAAACATAAACAATATTCTCGTCATTCCAAGGCTTTAGACACCAATTCTGAGCTCTGTAAACATGAACTCTTAATATTTGAAAGCACAGTCCCGTGAAAACGCCACCAGAAGTACCCGTACTTGTAAACATTACCAGAATTACGTCATTTCACAGCTTTCCACTCGAAACTTCCGTGATTGAATTCGACAGTAAATGTAGTAAGAATCTATTTACGTGTACTTGAGGTGTTTATTACACGTTCTTAATCATTTCTGGTAACTCTCATTGTGTATTTTAACAGTTTTACCACAATTAGACAGTTTGCTTAGAAGTATTTACTGGAACCGCCACCATTTTAACTGATTCACACAAAGAAACGACAAAGCCAATCCTCCTAAATTGTAAACATAAAAACTATTCTCGTCATTCCAAGGCTTTAGACACCAATTCTGAGCTCTGTAAACATGAACTCTTAATATTTGAAAGCACAGTCCCGTGAAAACGCCACCAGAAGTACCCGTACTTGTAAACATTACCAGTATTTTCGTCATTTCACAGCTTTCCACTGGAAACCTCCGTGATTGAATTCGAAAGTAAAGGTAGAAAGAATCTATTTACGTGTACTTGAGGTGTTCATTACACGTTCTTAATCATTTCTGGGGACTATCATTGTGTATTTTAAGAGTTTAACCACAATTAGACAGTTTGCTTAGAAGTATTTACTGGAACTGCCACCATTTTAACTGCTTCACACAAAGAAACGACAAAGCCAATCCTCCTAAATTGTAAACATAAAAACTATTCTCGTCATTCCAAGGCTTTAGACACCAAATCTGAGCTCTGTAAACATGAACTCTTAATAATTGAAAGCACAGTCCCGTGAAAACGCCACACAAAGTACCCCGACTTGTAAACATTACCAGAATTACGGCATTTCACAGCTTTCCACTCGAAACCTCCGTGATTGAATTCGACAGTAAATGTAGTAAGAATCTATTTACAGGTCCTTGAGGTGTTTATTAAACGTTCTTAATCATTTCTGGGAACTCTCATTGTGTATTTTAACAGTTTTACCACAATTAGACAGTTTGCTTAGAAGTAGTTCCTGGAACCGTCACCATTTTAAATGATAGGCACAAAAAAGCGCCGAAGCCAATCCTCCTAAATTGTAAACATAAACAATATTCTCCTCATTCCAAGGCTTTAGACACCAATTCTGAGCTCTGTAAACATGAACTCTTAATATTTGAAAGCACCGTCCCGTGAAAACGCCACCCGAAATACCCGGAGTTTTAAATATAACCAGTATTTTCGTCATTTCACAGCTTTCCAAGGGAAACCTCCGTGATTGAATTCGACAGTAAATGTAGTAAGAATCTATTTACGTGTACTTGAGGTGTTCATTACACGTTCTTAATCATTTCTGGGGACTATCATTGTGTATTTTAAGAGTTTAACCACAATTAGACAGTTTGCTTAGAAGTATTTACTGGAACCGCCACCATTTTAACTGATTCACACAAAAAAAACGCCAAAGCCAATCCTCCTAAATTGTAAACATAAAAACTATTCTCGTCATTCCAAGGCTTTAGACACCAATTCTGAGCTCTGTAAACATGAACTCTTAATATTTGAAAGCACAGTCCCGTGAAAACGCCACCAGAAGTACCCGTACTTGTAAACATTACCAGTATTTTCGTCATTTCACAGCTTTCCACTGGAAACCTCGGTGATTGAATTCGACAGTAAATGAAGTAAGAATCTATTTACGTGTACTTGAGATGTTTATTACACGTTCTTAATCATTTCAGGGAACTCTCATTGTGTATGTTAATAGTTTTACCACAATTAGACAGTTTGCTTAGAACTGTTTACTGGAACCGCCACCATTTTAACTGATTCACACAAAAAAAACGCCAAAGCCCATCCTCCTAAATTGTAAACATAAAAACTATTCTCGTCATTCCAAGGCTTTAGACACCAAATCTGAGCTCTGTAAACATGAACTCTTAATAATTGAAAGCACAGTCCCGTGAAAACGCCACCGAAAGTACCCGGACTGGTAAACATTACCAGAATTACGTTATTTCACAGCTTTCCACTCGAAACTTCCGTGATTGAATTCGACAGTAAATGTAGTAAGAATCTATTTATGTGTACTTGAGGTGTTTATTACACGTTCTTAATCATTTCTGGTAACTCTCATTGTGTATTTTAACAGTTTTACCACAATTAGACAGTTTGCTTAGAAGTATTTACTGGAACCGCCACCATTTTAACTGATTCACACAAAAAAACACGCCAAAGCCAATCCTCCTAAATTGTAAACATAAACAATATTCTCGTCATTCCAAGGCTTTAGACACCAATTCTGAGCTCTGTAAACATGAACTCTTAATATTTGAAAGCACAGTCCCGTGAAAACGCCACCGAAAGTACCCGGACTGGTAAACATTACCAGAATTACGTCATTTCACAGCTTTCCACTCGAAACTTCCGTGATTGAATTCGACAGTAAATGTAGTAAGAATCTATTTACGTGTACTTGAGGTGTTTATTACACGTTCTTAATCATTTCTGGTAACTCTCATTGTGTATTTTAACAGTTTTACCACAATTAGACAGTTTGCTTAGAAGTATTTACTGGAACCGCCACCATTTTAACTGATTCACACAAAGAAACGACAAAGCCAATCCTCCTAAATTGTAAACATAAAAACTATTCTCGTCATTCCAAGGCTTTAGACACCAATTCTGAGCTCTGTAAACATGAACTCTTAATATTTGAAAGCACAGTCCCGTGAAAACGCCACCAGAAGTACCCGTACTTGTAAACATTACCAGTATTTTCGTCATTTCACAGCTTTCCACTGGAAACCTCCGTGATTGAATTCGAAAGTAAAGGTAGAAAGAATCTATTTACGTGTACTTGAGGTGTTCATTACACGTTCTTAATCATTTCTGGGGACTATCATTGTGTATTTTAAGAGTTTAACCACAATTAGACAGTTTGCTTAGAAGTATTTACTGGAACTGCCACCATTTTAACTGCTTCACACAAAGAAACGACAAAGCCAATCCTCCTAAATTGTAAACATAAAAACTATTCTCGTCATTCCAAGGCTTTAGACACCAAATCTGAGCTCTGTAAACATGAACTCTTAATAATTGAAAGCACAGTCCCGTGAAAACGCCACACAAAGTACCCCGACTTGTAAACATTACCAGAATTACGGCATTTCACAGCTTTCCACTCGAAACCTCCGTGATTGAATTCGACAGTAAATGTAGTAAGAATCTATTTACAGGTCCTTGAGGTGTTTATTAAACGTTCTTAATCATTTCTGGGAACTCTCATTGTGTATTTTAACAGTTTTACCACAATTAGACAGTTTGCTTAGAAGTAGTTCCTGGAACCGTCACCATTTTAAATGATAGGCACAAAAAAGCGCCGAAGCCAATCCTCCTAAATTGTAAACATAAACAATATTCTCCTCATTCCAAGGCTTTAGACACCAATTCTGAGCTCTGTAAACATGAACTCTTAATATTTGAAAGCACCGTCCCGTGAAAACGCCACCCGAAATACCCGGAGTTTTAAATATAACCAGTATTTTCGTCATTTCACAGCTTTCCAAGGGAAACCTCCGTGATTGAATTCGACAGTAAATGTAGTAAGAATCTATTTACGTGTACTTGAGGTGTTCATTACACGTTCTTAATCATTTCTGGGGACTATCATTGTGTATTTTAAGAGTTTAACCACAATTAGACAGTTTGCTTAGAAGTATTTACTGGAACCGCCACCATTTTAACTGATTCACACAAAAAAAACGCCAAAGCCAATCCTCCTAAATTGTAAACATAAAAACTATCCTCGTCATTCCAAGGCTTTAGACACCAATTCTGAGCTCTGTAAACATGACCTCTTAATATGTGAAAGCACAGTCCCGTGAAAACGCCACCAGAAGTACCCGTACTTGTAAACATTACCAGTATTTTCGTCATTTCACAGCTTTCCACTGGAAACCTTGGTGATTGAATTCGACAGTAAATGAAGTAAGAATCTATTTACGTGTACTTGAGATGTTTATTACACGTTCTTAATCATTTCAGGGAACTCTCATTGTGTATGTTAATAGTTTTACCACAATTAGACAGTTTGCTTAGAACTGTTTACTGGAACCGCCACCATTTTAACTGATTCACACAAAAAAAACGCCAAAGCCCATCCTCCTAAATTGTAAACATAAAAACTATTCTCGTCATTCCAAGGCTTTAGACACCAAATCTGAGCTCTGTAAACATGAACTCTTAATAATTGAAAGCACAGTCCCGTGAAAACGCCACCGAAAGTACCCGGACTGGTAAACATTACCAGAATTACGTTATTTCACAGCTTTCCACTCGAAACCTCCGTGATTAAATTCGACAGTAAATGTAGTAAGAATCTATTTATGTGTACTTGAGGTGTTTATTACACGTTCTTAATCATTTCTGGTAACTCTCATTGTGTATTTTAACAGTTTTACCACAATTAGACAGTTTGCTTAGAAGTATTTACTGGAACCGCCACCATTTTAACTGATTCACACAAAAAAACACGCCAAAGCCAATCCTCCTAAATTGTAAACATAAACAATATTCTCGTCATTCCAAGGCTTTAGACACCAATTCTGAGCTCTGTAAACATGAACTCTTAATATTTGAAAGCACAGTCCCGTGAAAACGCCACCAGAAGTACCCGTACTTGTAAACATTACCAGTATTTTCGTCATTTCACAGCTTTCCACTGGAAACCTCGGTGATTGAATTCGACAGTAAATGAAGTAACAATCTATTTACGTGTACTTGAGATGTTTATTACACGTTCTTAATCATTTCCGGGAACTCTCATTGTGTATGTTAATAGTTTTACCACAATTAGACAGTTTGCTTAGAACTGCTTACTGGAACCGCCACCATTTTAACTGATTCACACAAAAAAAACGCCAAAGCCAATCCTCCTAAATTGTAAACATAAAAACTATTCTCGTCATTCCAAGGCTTTAGACACCAAATCTGAGCTCTGTAAACATGAACTCTTAATAATTGAAAGCACAGTCCCGTGAAAACGCCACACAAAGTACCCCGACTTGTAAACATTACCAGAATTACGGCATTTCACAGCTTTCCACTCGAAACCTCCGTGATTGAATTCGACAGTAAATGTAGTAAGAATCTATTTACAGGTCCTTGAGGTGTTTATTAAACGTTCTTAATCATTTCTGGGAACTCTCATTGTGTATTTTAACAGTTTTACCACAATTAGACAGTTTGCTTAGAAGTAGTTCCTGGAACCGTCACCATTTTAAATGATAGGCACAAAAAAGCGCCGAAGCCAATCCTCCTAAATTGTAAACATAAACAATATTCTCCTCATTCCAAGGCTTTAGACATCAATTCTGAGCTCTGTAAACATGAACTCTTAATATTTGAAAGCACCGTCCCGTGAAAACGCCACCCGAAATACCCGGAGTTTTAAATATAACCAGTATTTTCGTCATTTCACAGCTTTCCAAGGGAAACCTCCGTGATTGAATTCGACAGTAAATGTAGTAAGAATCTATTTACGTGTACTTGAGGTGTTCATTACACGTTCTTAATCATTTCTGGGGACTATCATTGTGTATTTTAAGAGTTTAACCACAATTAGACAGTTTGCTTAGAAGTATTTACTGGAACCGCCACCATTTTAACTGATTCACACAAAAAAAACGCCAAAGCCAATCCTCCTAAATTGTAAACATAAAAACTATTCTCGTCATTCCAAGGCTTTAGACACCAACTCTGAGCTCTGTAAACATGAACTCTTAATATTTGAAAGCACAGTCCCGTGAAAACGCCACCAGAAGTACCCGTACTTGTAAACATTACCAGTATTTTCGTCATTTCACAGCTTTCCACTGGAAACCTCCGTGATTGAATTCGAAAGTAAAGGTAGAAAGAATCTATTTACGTGTACTTGAGGTGTTCATTACACGTTCTTAATCATTTCTGGGGACTATCATTGTGTATTTTAAGAGTTTAACCACAATTAGACAGTTTGCTTAGAAGTATTTACTGGAACTGCCACCATTTTAACTGCTTCACACAAAGAAACGCCAAAGCCAATCCTCCTAAATTGTAAACATAAAAACTATTCTCGTCATTCCAAGGCTTTAGACACCAATTCTGAGCTCTGTAAACATGAACTCTTAATATTTGAAAGCAAAGTCCCGTGAAAACGCCACCCGAAGTACCCGGAGTTGTAAATATAACCATTATTTTCGCATTTCACAGCTTTCCACTCGAAACTTCCGTGATTGAATTCGACAGTAAATGTAGTAAGAATCTATTTACGTGTACTTGAGGTGTTTATTACACGTTCTTAATCATTTCTGGTAACTCTCATTGTGTATTTTAACAGTTTTACCACAATTAGACAGTTTGCTTAGAAGTATTTACTGGAACCGCCACCATTTTAACTGATTCACACAAAGAAACGACAAAGCCAATCCTCCTAAATTGTAAACATAAAAACTATTCTCGTCATTCCAAGGCTTTAGACACCAATTCTGAGCTCTGTAAACATGAACTCTTAATATTTGAAAGCACAGTCCCGTGAAAACGCCACCAGAAGTACCCGTACTTGTAAACATTACCAGTATTTTCGTCATTTCACAGCTTTCCACTGGAAACCTCCGTGATTGAATTCAAAAGTAAAGGTAGAAAGAATCTATTTACGTGTACTTGAGGTGTTCATTACACGTTCTTAATCATTTCTGGGGACTATCATTGTGTATTTTAAGAGTTTAACCACAATTAGACAGTTTGCTTAGAAGTATTTACTGGAACTGCCACCATTTTAACTGCTTCACACAAAGAAACTACAAAGCCAATCCTCCTAAATTGTAAACATAAAAACTATTCTCGTCATTCCAAGGCTTTAGACACCAAATCTGAGCTCTGTAAACATGAACTCTTAATAATTGAAAGCACAGTCCCGTGAAAACGCCACACAAAGTACCCCGACTTGTAAACATTACCAGAATTACGGCATTTCACAGCTTTCCACTCGAAACCTCCGTGATTGAATTCGACAGTAAATGTAGTAAGAATCTATTTACAGGTCCTTGAGGTGTTTATTAAACGTTCTTAATCATTTCTGGGAACTCTCATTGTGTATTTTAACAGTTTTACCACAATTAGACAGTTTGCTTAGAAGTAGTTCCTGGAACCGTCACCATTTTAAATGATAGGCACAAAAAAGCGCCGAAGCCAATCCTCCTAAATTGTAAACATAAACAATATTCTCCTCATTCCAAGGCTTTAGACACCAATTCTGAGCTCTGTAAACATGAACTCTTAATATTTGAAAGCACCGTCCCGTGAAAACGCCACCCGAAATACCCGGAGTTTTAAATATAACCAGTATTTTCGTCATTTCACAGCTTTCCAAGGGAAACCTCCGTGATTGAATTCGACAGTAAATGTAGTAAGAATCTATTTACGTGTACTTGAGGTGTTCATTACACGTTCTTAATCATTTCTGGGGACTATCATTGTGTATTTTAAGAGTTTAACCACAATTAGACAGTTTGCTTAGAAGTATTTACTGGAACTGCCACCATTTTAACTGCTTCACACAAAGAAACGACAAAGCCAATCCTCCTAAATTGTAAACATAAAAACTATTCTCGTCATTCCAAGGCTTTAGACACCAAATCTGAGCTCTGTAAACATGAACTCTTAATAATTGAAAGCACAGTCCCGTGAAAACGCCACACAAAGTACCCCGACTTGTAAACATTACCAGAATTACGGCATTTCACAGCTTTCCACTCGAAACCTCCGTGATTGAATTCGACAGTAAATGTAGTAAGAATCTATTTACAGGTCCTTGAGGTGTTTATTAAACGTTCTTAATCATTTCTGGGAACTCTCATTGTGTATTTTAACAGTTTTACCACAATTAGACAGTTTGCTTAGAAGTAGTGCCTGGAACCGTCACCATTTTAAATGATAGGCACAAAAAAGCGCCGAAGCCAATCCTCCTAAATTGTAAACATAAACAATATTCTCCTCATTCCAAGGCTTTAGACACCAATTCTGAGCTCTGTAAACATGAACTCTTAATATTTGAAAGCACCGTCCCGTGAAAACGCCACCCGAAATACCCGGATTTTTAAATATAACCAGTATTTTCGTCATTTCACAGCTTTCCAAGGGAAACCTCCGTGATTGAATTCGACAGTAAATGTAGTAAGAATCTATTTACGTGTACTTGAGGTGTTCATTACACGTTCTTAATCATTTCTGGGGACTATCATTGTGTATGTTAATAGTTTTACCACAATTAGACAGTTTGCTTAGAACTGTTTACTGGAACCGCCACCATTTTAACTGATTCACACAAAAAAAACGCCAAAGCCCATCCTCCTAAATTGTAAACATAAAAACTATTCTCGTCATTCCAAGGCTTTAGACACCAAATCTGAGCTCTGTAAACATGAACTCTTAATAATTGAAAGCACAGTCCCGTGTAAACGCCACCGAAAGTACCCGGACTGGTAAACATTACCAGAATTACGTTATTTCACAGCTTTCCACTCGAAACCTCCGTGATTAAATTCGACAGTAAATGTAGTAAGAATCTATTTATGTGTACTTGAGGTGTTTATTACACGTTCTTAATCATTTCTGGTAACTCTCATTGTGTATTTTAACAGTTTTACCACAATTAGACAGTTTGCTTAGAAGTATTTACTGGAACCGCCACCATTTTAACTGATTCACACAAAAAAAACGACAAAGCCAATCCTCCTAAATTGTAAACATAAACAATATTCTCGTCATTCCAAGGCTTTAGACACCAATTCTGAGCTCTGTAAACATGAACTCTTAATATTTGAAAGCACAGTCCCGTGAAAACGCCACCAGAAGTACCCGTACTTGTAAACATTACCAGAATTACGTCATTTCACAGCTTTCCACTCGAAACTTCCGTGATTGAATTCGACAGTAAATGTAGTAAGAATCTATTTACGTGTACTTGAGGTGTTTATTACACGTTCTTAATCATTTCTGGTAACTCTCATTGTGTATTTTAACAGTTTTACCACAATTAGACAGTTTGCTTAGAAGTATTTACTGGAACCGCCACCATTTTAACTGATTCACAAAAAGAAACGCCAAAGCCAATCCTCCTAAATTGTAAACATAAAAACTATTCTCGTCATTCCAAGGCTTTAGACACCAATTCTGAGCTCTGTAAACATGAACTCTTAATATTTGAAAGCAAAGTCCCGTGAAAACGCCACCCGAAGTACCCGGAGTTGTAAATATAACCATTATTTTCGCATTTCACAGCTTTCCAAGGGAAACCTCCGTGATTGAATTAGACAGTAAATGTAGTAAGAATCTATTAACGTGTACTTGAGGTGTTCATTACACGTTCTTTATCATTTCTGGGGACTATCATTGTGTATTTTAAGAGTTTAACCACAATTAGACAGTTTGCTTAGAAGTATTTACTGGAACCGCCACCATTTTAACTGATTCACACAAAAAAAACGCCAAAGCCAATCCTCCTAAATTGTAAACATAAAAACTATTCTCGTCATTCCAAGGCTTTAGACACCAATTCTGAGCTCTGTAAACATGAACTCTTAATATTTGAAAGCACAGTCCCGTGAAAACGCCACCAGAAGTACCCGTACTTGTAAACATTACCAGTATTTTCGTCATTTCACAGCTTTCCACTGGAAACCTCGGTGATTGAATTCGACAGTAAATGAAGTAAGAATCTATTTACGTGTACTTGAGATGTTTATTACACGTTCTTAATCATTTCCGGGAACTCTCATTGTGTATGTTAATAGTTTTACCACAATTAGACAGTTTGCTTAGAACTGTTTACTGGAACCGCCACCATTTTAACTGATTCACACAAAAAAAACGCCAAAGCCCATCCTCCTAAATTGTAAACATAAAAACTATTCTCGTCATTCCAAGGCTTTAGACACCAAATCTGAGCTCTGTAAACATGAACTCTTAATAATTGAAAGCACAGTCCCGTGAAAACGCCACCGAAAGTACCCGGACTGGTAAACATTACCAGAATTACGTTATTTCACAGCTTTCCACTCGAAACCTCCGTGATTAAATTCGACAGTAAATGTAGTAAGAATCTATTTATGTGTACTTGAGGTGTTTATTACATGTTCTTAATCATTTCTGGTAACTCTCATTGTGTATTTTAACAGTTTTACCACAATTAGACAGTTTGCTTAGAAGTATTTACTGGAACCGCCACCATTTTAACTGATTCACACAAAGAAACGACAAAGCCAATCCTCCTAAATTGTAAACATAAAAACTATTCTCGTCATTCCAAGGCTTTAGACACCAATTCTGAGCTCTGTAAACATGAACTCTTAATATTTGAAAGCACAGTCCCGTGAAAACGCCACCAGAAGTACCCGTACTTGTAAACATTACCAGTATTTTCGTCATTTCACAGCTTTCCACTGGAAACCTCCGTGATTGAATTCAAAAGTAAAGGTAGAAAGAATCTATTTACGTGTACTTGAGGTGTTCATTACACGTTCTTAATCATTTCTGGGGACTATCATTGTGTATTTTAAGAGTTTAACCACAATTAGACAGTTTGCTTAGAAGTATTTACTGGAACTGCCACCATTTTAACTGCTTCACACAAAGAAACGACAAAGCCAATCCTCCTAAATTGTAAACATAAAAACTATTCTCGTCATTCCAAGGCTTTAGACACCAAATCTGAGCTCTGTAAACATGAACTCTTAATAATTGAAAGCACAGTCCCGTGAAAACGCCACACAAAGTACCCCGACTTGTAAACATTACCAGAATTACGGCATTTCACAGCTTTCCACTCGAAACCTCCGTGATTGAATTCGACAGTAAATGTAGTAAGAATCTATTTACAGGTCCTTGAGGTGTTTATTAAACGTTCTTAATCATTTCTGGGAACTCTCATTGTGTATTTTAACAGTTTTACCACAATTAGACAGTTTGCTTAGAAGTAGTGCCTGGAACCGTCACCATTTTAAATGATAGGCACAAAAAAGCGCCGAAGCCAATCCTCCTAAATTGTAAACATAAACAATATTCTCCTCATTCCAAGGCTTTAGACACCAATTCTGAGCTCTGTAAACATGAACTCTTAATATTTGAAAGCACCGTCCCGTGAAAACGCCACCCGAAATACCCGGATTTTTAAATATAACCAGTATTTTCGTCATTTCACAGCTTTCCAAGGGAAACCTCCGTGATTGAATTCGACAGTAAATGTAGTAAGAATCTATTTACGTGTACTTGAGGTGTTCATTACACGTTCTTAATCATTTCTGGGGACTATCATTGTGTATGTTAATAGTTTTACCACAATTAGACAGTTTGCTTAGAACTGTTTACTGGAACCGCCACCATTTTAACTGATTCACACAAAAAAAACGCCAAAGCCCATCCTCCTAAATTGTAAACATAAAAACTATTCTCGTCATTCCAAGGCTTTAGACACCAAATCTGAGCTCTGTAAACATGAACTCTTAATAATTGAAAGCACAGTCCCGTGTAAACGCCACCGAAAGTACCCGGACTGGTAAACATTACCAGAATTACGTTATTTCACAGCTTTCCACTCGAAACCTCCGTGATTAAATTCGACAGTAAATGTAGTAAGAATCTATTTATGTGTACTTGAGGTGTTTATTACACGTTCTTAATCATTTCTGGTAACTCTCATTGTGTATTTTAACAGTTTTACCACAATTAGACAGTTTGCTTAGAAGTATTTACTGGAACCGCCACCATTTTAACTGATTCACACAAAAAAACACGCCAAAGCCAATCCTCCTAAATTGTAAACATAAACAATATTCTCGTCATTCCAAGGCTTTAGACACCAATTCTGAGCTCTGTAAACATGAACTCTTAATATTTGAAAGCACAGTCCCGTGAAAACGCCACCAGAAGTACCCGTACTTGTAAACATTACCAGAATTACGTCATTTCACAGCTTTCCACTCGAAACTTCCGTGATTGAATTCGACAGTAAATGTAGTAAGAATCTATTTACGTGTACTTGAGGTGTTTATTACACGTTCTTAATCATTTCTGGTAACTCTCATTGTGTATTTTAACAGTTTTACCACAATTAGACAGTTTGCTTAGAAGTATTTACTGGAACCGCCACCATTTTAACTGATTCACAAAAAGAAACGCCAAAGCCAATCCTCCTAAATTGTAAACATAAAAACTATTCTCGTCATTCCAAGGCTTTAGACACCAATTCTGAGCTCTGTAAACATGAACTCTTAATATTTGAAAGCAAAGTCCCGTGAAAACGCCACCCGAAGTACCCGGAGTTGTAAATATAACCATTATTTTCGCATTTCACAGCTTTCCAAGGGAAACCTCCGTGATTGAATTAGACAGTAAATGTAGTAAGAATCTATTAACGTGTACTTGAGGTGTTCATTACACGTTCTTTATCATTTCTGGGGACTATCATTGTGTATTTTAAGAGTTTAACCACAATTAGACAGTTTGCTTAGAAGTATTTACTGGAACCGCCACCATTTTAACTGATTCACACAAAAAAAACGCCAAAGCCAATCCTCCTAAATTGTAAACATAAAAACTATCCTCGTCATTCCAAGGCTTTAGACACCAATTCTGAGCTCTGTAAACATGACCTCTTAATATGTGAAAGCACAGTCCCGTGAAAACGCCACCAGAAGTACCCGTACTTGTAAACATTACCAGTATTTTCGTCATTTCACAGCTTTCCACTGGAAACCTTGGTGATTGAATTCGACAGTAAATGAAGTAAGAATCTATTTACGTGTACTTGAGATGTTTATTACACGTTCTTAATCATTTCAGGGAACTCTCATTGTGTATGTTAATAGTTTTACCACAATTAGACAGTTTGCTTAGAACTGTTTACTGGAACCGCCACCATTTTAACTGATTCACACAAAAAAAACGCCAAAGCCCATCCTCCTAAATTGTAAACATAAAAACTATTCTCGTCATTCCAAGGCTTTAGACACCAAATCTGAGCTCTGTAAACATGAACTCTTAATAATTGAAAGCACAGTCCCGTGAAAACGCCACCGAAAGTACCCGGACTGGTAAACATTACCAGAATTACGTTATTTCACAGCTTTCCACTCGAAACCTCCGTGATTAAATTCGACAGTAAATGTAGTAAGAATCTATTTATGTGTACTTGAGGTGTTTATTACACGTTCTTAATCATTTCTGGTAACTCTCATTGTGTATTTTAACAGTTTTACCACAATTAGACAGTTTGCTTAGAAGTATTTACTGGAACCGCCACCATTTTAACTGATTCACACAAAAAAACACGCCAAAGCCAATCCTCCTAAATTGTAAACATAAACAATATTCTCGTCATTCCAAGGCTTTAGACACCAATTCTGAGCTCTGTAAACATGAACTCTTAATATTTGAAAGCACAGTCCCGTGAAAACGCCACCAGAAGTACCCGTACTTGTAAACATTACCAGTATTTTCGTCATTTCACAGCTTTCCACTGGAAACCTCGGTGATTGAATTCGACAGTAAATGAAGTAACAATCTATTTACGTGTACTTGAGATGTTTATTACACGTTCTTAATCATTTCCGGGAACTCTCATTGTGTATGTTAATAGTTTTACCACAATTAGACAGTTTGCTTAGAACTGCTTACTGGAACCGCCACCATTTTAACTGATTCACACAAAAAAAACGCCAAAGCCAATCCTCCTAAATTGTAAACATAAAAACTATTCTCGTCATTCCAAGGCTTTAGACACCAAATCTGAGCTCTGTAAACATGAACTCTTAATAATTGAAAGCACAGTCCCGTGAAAACGCCACACAAAGTACCCCGACTTGTAAACATTACCAGAATTACGGCATTTCACAGCTTTCCACTCGAAACCTCCGTGATTGAATTCGACAGTAAATGTAGTAAGAATCTATTTACAGGTCCTTGAGGTGTTTATTAAACGTTCTTAATCATTTCTGGGAACTCTCATTGTGTATTTTAACAGTTTTACCACAATTAGACAGTTTGCTTAGAAGTAGTTCCTGGAACCGTCACCATTTTAAATGATAGGCACAAAAAAGCGCCGAAGCCAATCCTCCTAAATTGTAAACATAAACAATATTCTCCTCATTCCAAGGCTTTAGACATCAATTCTGAGCTCTGTAAACATGAACTCTTAATATTTGAAAGCACCGTCCCGTGAAAACGCCACCCGAAATACCCGGAGTTTTAAATATAACCAGTATTTTCGTCATTTCACAGCTTTCCAAGGGAAACCTCCGTGATTGAATTCGACAGTAAATGTAGTAAGAATCTATTTACGTGTACTTGAGGTGTTCATTACACGTTCTTAATCATTTCTGGGGACTATCATTGTGTATTTTAAGAGTTTAACCACAATTAGACAGTTTGCTTAGAAGTATTTACTGGAACCGCCACCATTTTAACTGATTCACACAAAAAAAACGCCAAAGCCAATCCTCCTAAATTGTAAACATAAAAACTATTCTCGTCATTCCAAGGCTTTAGACACCAACTCTGAGCTCTGTAAACATGAACTCTTAATATTTGAAAGCACAGTCCCGTGAAAACGCCACCAGAAGTACCCGTACTTGTAAACATTACCAGTATTTTCGTCATTTCACAGCTTTCCACTGGAAACCTCCGTGATTGAATTCGAAAGTAAAGGTAGAAAGAATCTATTTACGTGTACTTGAGGTGTTCATTACACGTTCTTAATCATTTCTGGGGACTATCATTGTGTATTTTAAGAGTTTAACCACAATTAGACAGTTTGCTTAGAAGTATTTACTGGAACTGCCACCATTTTAACTGCTTCACACAAAGAAACGCCAAAGCCAATCCTCCTAAATTGTAAACATAAAAACTATTCTCGTCATTCCAAGGCTTTAGACACCAATTCTGAGCTCTGTAAACATGAACTCTTAATATTTGAAAGCAAAGTCCCGTGAAAACGCCACCCGAAGTACCCGGAGTTGTAAATATAACCATTATTTTCGCATTTCACAGCTTTCCACTCGAAACTTCCGTGATTGAATTCGACAGTAAATGTAGTAAGAATCTATTTACGTGTACTTGAGGTGTTTATTACACGTTCTTAATCATTTCTGGTAACTCTCATTGTGTATTTTAACAGTTTTACCACAATTAGACAGTTTGCTTAGAAGTATTTACTGGAACCGCCACCATTTTAACTGATTCACACAAAGAAACGACAAAGCCAATCCTCCTAAATTGTAAACATAAAAACTATTCTCGTCATTCCAAGGCTTTAGACACCAATTCTGAGCTCTGTAAACATGAACTCTTAATATTTGAAAGCACAGTCCCGTGAAAACGCCACCAGAAGTACCCGTACTTGTAAACATTACCAGTATTTTCGTCATTTCACAGCTTTCCACTGGAAACCTCCGTGATTGAATTCAAAAGTAAAGGTAGAAAGAATCTATTTACGTGTACTTGAGGTGTTCATTACACGTTCTTAATCATTTCTGGGGACTATCATTGTGTATTTTAAGAGTTTAACCACAATTAGACAGTTTGCTTAGAAGTATTTACTGGAACTGCCACCATTTTAACTGCTTCACACAAAGAAACTACAAAGCCAATCCTCCTAAATTGTAAACATAAAAACTATTCTCGTCATTCCAAGGCTTTAGACACCAAATCTGAGCTCTGTAAACATGAACTCTTAATAATTGAAAGCACAGTCCCGTGAAAACGCCACACAAAGTACCCCGACTTGTAAACATTACCAGAATTACGGCATTTCACAGCTTTCCACTCGAAACCTCCGTGATTGAATTCGACAGTAAATGTAGTAAGAATCTATTTACAGGTCCTTGAGGTGTTTATTAAACGTTCTTAATCATTTCTGGGAACTCTCATTGTGTATTTTAACAGTTTTACCACAATTAGACAGTTTGCTTAGAAGTAGTTCCTGGAACCGTCACCATTTTAAATGATAGGCACAAAAAAGCGCCGAAGCCAATCCTCCTAAATTGTAAACATAAACAATATTCTCCTCATTCCAAGGCTTTAGACACCAATTCTGAGCTCTGTAAACATGAACTCTTAATATTTGAAAGCACCGTCCCGTGAAAACGCCACCCGAAATACCCGGAGTTTTAAATATAACCAGTATTTTCGTCATTTCACAGCTTTCCAAGGGAAACCTCCGTGATTGAATTCGACAGTAAATGTAGTAAGAATCTATTTACGTGTACTTGAGATGTTTATTACACGTTCTTAATCATTTCCGGGAACTCTCATTGTGTATGTTAATAGTTTTACCACAATTAGACAGTTTGCTTAGAACTGTTTACTGGAACCGCCACCATTTTAACTGATTCACACAAAAAAAACGCCAAAGCCCATCCTCCTAAATTGTAAACATAAAAACTATTCTCGTCATTCCAAGGCTTTAGACAGCAAATCTGAGCTCTGTAAACATGAACTCTTAATAATTGAAAGCACAGTCCCGTGAAAACGCCACCGAAAGTACCCGGACTGGTAAACATTACCAGAATTACGTTATTTCACAGCTTTCCACTCGAAACCTCCGTGATTAAATTCGACAGTAAATGTAGTAAGAATCTATTTATGTGTACTTGAGGTGTTTATTACATGTTCTTAATCATTTCTGGTAACTCTCATTGTGTATTTTAACAGTTTAACCACAATTAGACAGTTTGCTTAGAAGTATTTACTGGAACCGCCACCATTTTAACTGATTCACACAAAAAAACACGCCAAAGCCAATCCTCCTAAATTGTAAACATAAACAATATTCTCGTCATTCCAAGGCTTTAGACACCAATTCTGAGCTCTGTAAACATGAACTCTTAATATTTGAAAGCACAGTCCCGTGAAAACGCCACCAGAAGTACCCGTACTTGTAAACATTACCAGAATTACGTCATTTCACAGCTTTCCACTCGAAACTTCCGTGATTGAATTCGACAGTAAATGTAGTAAGAATCTATTTACGTGTACTTGAGGTGTTTATTACACGTTCTTAATCATTTCTGGTAACTCTCATTGTGTATTTTAACAGTTTTACCACAATTAGACAGTTTGCTTAGAAGTATTTACTGGAACCGCCACCATTTTAACTGATTCACACAAAGAAACGACAAAGCCAATCCTCCTAAATTGTAAACATAAAAACTATTCTCGTCATTCCAAGGCTTTAGACACCAATTCTGAGCTCTGTAAACATGAACTCTTAATATTTGAAAGCACAGTCCCGTGAAAACGCCACCAGAAGTACCCGTACTTGTAAACATTACCAGTATTTTCGTCATTTCACAGCTTTCCACTGGAAACCTCCGTGATTGAATTCAAAAGTAAAGGTAGAAAGAATCTATTTACGTGTACTTGAGGTGTTCATTACACGTTCTTAATCATTTCTGGGGACTATCATTGTGTATTTTAAGAGTTTAACCACAATTAGACAGTTTGCTTAGAAGTATTTACTGGAACTGCCACCATTTTAACTGCTTCACACAAAGAAACGACAAAGCCAATCCTCCTAAATTGTAAACATAAAAACTATTCTCGTCATTCCAAGGCTTTAGACACCAAATCTGAGCTCTGTAAACATGAACTCTTAATAATTGAAAGCACAGTCCCGTGAAAACGCCACACAAAGTACCCCGACTTGTAAACATTACCAGAATTACGGCATTTCACAGCTTTCCACTCGAAACCTCCGTGATTGAATTCGACAGTAAATGTAGTAAGAATCTATTTACAGGTCCTTGAGGTGTTTATTAAACGTTCTTAATCATTTCTGGGAACTCTCATTGTGTATTTTAACAGTTTTACCACAATTAGACAGTTTGCTTAGAAGTAGTGCCTGGAACCGTCACCATTTTAAATGATAGGCACAAAAAAGCGCCGAAGCCAATCCTCCTAAATTGTAAACATAAACAATATTCTCCTCATTCCAAGGCTTTAGACACCAATTCTGAGCTCTGTAAACATGAACTCTTAATATTTGAAAGCACCGTCCCGTGAAAACGCCACCCGAAATACCCGGATTTTTAAATATAACCAGTATTTTCGTCATTTCACAGCTTTCCAAGGGAAACCTCCGTGATTGAATTCGACAGTAAATGTAGTAAGAATCTATTTACGTGTACTTGAGGTGTTCATTACACGTTCTTAATCATTTCTGGGGACTATCATTGTGTATGTTAATAGTTTTACCACAATTAGACAGTTTGCTTAGAACTGTTTACTGGAACCGCCACCATTTTAACTGATTCACACAAAAAAAACGCCAAAGCCCATCCTCCTAAATTGTAAACATAAAAACTATTCTCGTCATTCCAAGGCTTTAGACACCAAATCTGAGCTCTGTAAACATGAACTCTTAATAATTGAAAGCACAGTCCCGTGTAAACGCCACCGAAAGTACCCGGACTGGTAAACATTACCAGAATTACGTTATTTCACAGCTTTCCACTCGAAACCTCCGTGATTAAATTCGACAGTAAATGTAGTAAGAATCTATTTATGTGTACTTGAGGTGTTTATTACACGTTCTTAATCATTTCTGGTAACTCTCATTGTGTATTTTAACAGTTTTACCACAATTAGACAGTTTGCTTAGAAGTATTTACTGGAACCGCCACCATTTTAACTGATTCACACAAAAAAAACGACAAAGCCAATCCTCCTAAATTGTAAACATAAACAATATTCTCGTCATTCCAAGGCTTTAGACACCAATTCTGAGCTCTGTAAACATGAACTCTTAATATTTGAAAGCACAGTCCCGTGAAAACGCCACCAGAAGTACCCGTACTTGTAAACATTACCAGAATTACGTCATTTCACAGCTTTCCACTCGAAACTTCCGTGATTGAATTCGACAGTAAATGTAGTAAGAATCTATTTACGTGTACTTGAGGTGTTTATTACACGTTCTTAATCATTTCTGGTAACTCTCATTGTGTATTTTAACAGTTTTACCACAATTAGACAGTTTGCTTAGAAGTATTTACTGGAACCGCCACCATTTTAACTGATTCACAAAAAGAAACGCCAAAGCCAATCCTCCTAAATTGTAAACATAAAAACTATTCTCGTCATTCCAAGGCTTTAGACACCAATTCTGAGCTCTGTAAACATGAACTCTTAATATTTGAAAGCAAAGTCCCGTGAAAACGCCACCCGAAGTACCCGGAGTTGTAAATATAACCATTATTTTCGCATTTCACAGCTTTCCAAGGGAAACCTCCGTGATTGAATTAGACAGTAAATGTAGTAAGAATCTATTAACGTGTACTTGAGGTGTTCATTACACGTTCTTTATCATTTCTGGGGACTATCATTGTGTATTTTAAGAGTTTAACCACAATTAGACAGTTTGCTTAGAAGTATTTACTGGAACCGCCACCATTTTAACTGATTCACACAAAAAAAACGCCAAAGCCAATCCTCCTAAATTGTAAACATAAAAACTATTCTCGTCATTCCAAGGCTTTAGACACCAATTCTGAGCTCTGTAAACATGAACTCTTAATATTTGAAAGCACAGTCCCGTGAAAACGCCACCAGAAGTACCCGTACTTGTAAACATTACCAGTATTTTCGTCATTTCACAGCTTTCCACTGGAAACCTCGGTGATTGAATTCGACAGTAAATGAAGTAAGAATCTATTTACGTGTACTTGAGATGTTTATTACACGTTCTTAATCATTTCCGGGAACTCTCATTGTGTATGTTAATAGTTTTACCACAATTAGACAGTTTGCTTAGAACTGTTTACTGGAACCGCCACCATTTTAACTGATTCACACAAAAAAAACGCCAAAGCCCATCCTCCTAAATTGTAAACATAAAAACTATTCTCGTCATTCCAAGGCTTTAGACACCAACTCTGAGCTCTGTAAACATGAACTCTTAATATTTGAAAGCACAGTCCCGTGAAAACGCCACCAGAAGTACCCGTACTTGTAAACATTACCAGTATTTTCGTCATTTCACAGCTTTCCACTGGAAACCTCCGTGATTGAATTCAAAAGTAAAGGTAGAAAGAATCTATTTACGTGTACTTGAGGTGTTCATTACACGTTCTTAATCATTTCTGGGGACTATCATTGTGTATTTTAAGAGTTTAACCACAATTAGACAGTTTGCTTAGAAGTATTTACTGGAACCGCCACCATTTTAACTGATTCACACAAAAAAAACGCCAAAGCCAATCCTCCTAAATTGTAAACATAAAAACTATTCTCGTCATTCCAAGGCTTTAGACACCAAATCTGAGCTCTGTAAACATGAACTCTTAATAATTGAAAGCACAGTCCCGTGAAAACGCCACACAAAGTACCCCGACTTGTAAACATTACCAGAATTACGGCATTTCACAGCTTTCCACTCGAAACCTCCGTGATTGAATTCGACAGTAAATGTAGTAAGAATCTATTTACAGGTCCTTGAGGTGTTTATTAAACGTTCTTAATCATTTCTGGGAACTCTCATTGTGTATTTTAACAGTTTTACCACAATTAGACAGTTTGCTTAGAAGTAGTGCCTGGAACCGTCACCATTTTAAATGATAGGCACAAAAAAGCGCCGAAGCCAATCCTCCTAAATTGTAAACATAAACAATATTCTCCTCATTCCAAGGCTTTAGACACCAATTCTGAGCTCTGTAAACATGAACTCTTAATATTTGAAAGCACCGTCCCGTGAAAACGCCACCCGAAATACCCGGATTTTTAAATATAACCAGTATTTTCGTCATTTCACAGCTTTCCAAGGGAAACCTCCGTGATTGAATTCGACAGTAAATGTAGTAAGAATCTATTTACGTGTACTTGAGGTGTTCATTACACGTTCTTAATCATTTCTGGGGACTATCATTGTGTATGTTAATAGTTTTACCACAATTAGACAGTTTGCTTAGAACTGTTTACTGGAACCGCCACCATTTTAACTGATTCACACAAAAAAAACGCCAAAGCCCATCCTCCTAAATTGTAAACATAAAAACTATTCTCGTCATTCCAAGGCTTTAGACACCAAATCTGAGCTCTGTAAACATGAACTCTTAATAATTGAAAGCACAGTCCCGTGTAAACGCCACCGAAAGTACCCGGACTGGTAAACATTACCAGAATTACGTTATTTCACAGCTTTCCACTCGAAACCTCCGTGATTAAATTCGACAGTAAATGTAGTAAGAATCTATTTATGTGTACTTGAGGTGTTTATTACACGTTCTTAATCATTTCTGGTAACTCTCATTGTGTATTTTAACAGTTTTACCACAATTAGACAGTTTGCTTAGAAGTATTTACTGGAACCGCCACCATTTTAACTGATTCACACAAAAAAAACGACAAAGCCAATCCTCCTAAATTGTAAACATAAACAATATTCTCGTCATTCCAAGGCTTTAGACACCAATTCTGAGCTCTGTAAACATGAACTCTTAATATTTGAAAGCACAGTCCCGTGAAAACGCCACCAGAAGTACCCGTACTTGTAAACATTACCAGAATTACGTCATTTCACAGCTTTCCACTCGAAACTTCCGTGATTGAATTCGACAGTAAATGTAGTAAGAATCTATTTACGTGTACTTGAGGTGTTTATTACACGTTCTTAATCATTTCTGGTAACTCTCATTGTGTATTTTAACAGTTTTACCACAATTAGACAGTTTGCTTAGAAGTATTTACTGGAACCGCCACCATTTTAACTGATTCACAAAAAGAAACACCAAAGCCAATCCTCCTAAATTGTAAACATAAAAACTATTCTCGTCATTCCAAGGCTTTAGACACCAATTCTGAGCTCTGTAAACATGAACTCTTAATATTTGAAAGCAAAGTCCCGTGAAAACGCCACCCGAAGTACCCGGAGTTGTAAATATAACCATTATTTTCGCATTTCACAGCTTTCCAAGGGAAACCTCCGTGATTGAATTAGACAGTAAATGTAGTAAGAATCTATTAACGTGTACTTGAGGTGTTCATTACACGTTCTTTATCATTTCTGGGGACTATCATTGTGTATTTTAAGAGTTTAACCACAATTAGACAGTTTGCTTAGAAGTATTTACTGGAACCGCCACCATTTTAACTGATTCACACAAAAAAAACGCCAAAGCCAATCCTCCTAAATTGTAAACATAAAAACTATTCTCGTCATTCCAAGGCTTTAGACACCAATTCTGAGCTCTGTAAACATGAACTCTTAATATTTGAAAGCACAGTCCCGTGAAAACGCCACCAGAAGTACCCGTACTTGTAAACATTACCAGTATTTTCGTCATTTCACAGCTTTCCACTGGAAACCTCGGTGATTGAATTCGACAGTAAATGAAGTAAGAATCTATTTACGTGTACTTGAGATGTTTATTACACGTTCTTAATCATTTCCGGGAACTCTCATTGTGTATGTTAATAGTTTTACCACAATTAGACAGTTTGCTTAGAACTGTTTACTGGAACCGCCACCATTTTAACTGATTCACACAAAAAAAACGCCAAAGCCCATCCTCCTAAATTGTAAACATAAAAACTATTCTCGTCATTCCAAGGCTTTAGACACCAAATCTGAGCTCTGTAAACATGAACTCTTAATAATTGAAAGCACAGTCCCGTGAAAACGCCACCGAAAGTACCCGGACTGGTAAACATTACCAGAATTACGTTATTTCACAGCTTTCCACTCGAAACCTCCGTGATTAAATTCGACAGTAAATGTAGTAAGAATCTATTTATGTGTACTTGAGGTGTTTATTACATGTTCTTAATCATTTCTGGTAACTCTCATTGTGTATTTTAACAGTTTTACCACAATTAGACAGTTTGCTTAGAAGTATTTACTGGAACCGCCACCATTTTAACTGATTCACACAAAGAAACGACAAAGCCAATCCTCCTAAATTGTAAACATAAAAACTATTCTCGTCATTCCAAGGCTTTAGACACCAATTCTGAGCTCTGTAAACATGAACTCTTAATATTTGAAAGCACAGTCCCGTGAAAACGCCACCAGAAGTACCCGTACTTGTAAACATTACCAGTATTTTCGTCATTTCACAGCTTTCCACTGGAAACCTCCGTGATTGAATTCAAAAGTAAAGGTAGAAAGAATCTATTTACGTGTACTTGAGGTGTTCATTACACGTTCTTAATCATTTCTGGGGACTATCATTGTGTATTTTAAGAGTTTAACCACAATTAGACAGTTTGCTTAGAAGTATTTACTGGAACTGCCACCATTTTAACTGCTTCACACAAAGAAACGACAAAGCCAATCCTCCTAAATTGTAAACATAAAAACTATTCTCGTCATTCCAAGGCTTTAGACACCAAATCTGAGCTCTGTAAACATGAACTCTTAATAATTGAAAGCACAGTCCCGTGAAAACGCCACACAAAGTACCCCGACTTGTAAACATTACCAGAATTACGGCATTTCACAGCTTTCCACTCGAAACCTCCGTGATTGAATTCGACAGTAAATGTAGTAAGAATCTATTTACAGGTCCTTGAGGTGTTTATTAAACGTTCTTAATCATTTCTGGGAACTCTCATTGTGTATTTTAACAGTTTTACCACAATTAGACAGTTTGCTTAGAAGTAGTGCCTGGAACCGTCACCATTTTAAATGATAGGCACAAAAAAGCGCCGAAGCCAATCCTCCTAAATTGTAAACATAAACAATATTCTCCTCATTCCAAGGCTTTAGACACCAATTCTGAGCTCTGTAAACATGAACTCTTAATATTTGAAAGCACCGTCCCGTGAAAACGCCACCCGAAATACCCGGATTTTTAAATATAACCAGTATTTTCGTCATTTCACAGCTTTCCAAGGGAAACCTCCGTGATTGAATTCGACAGTAAATGTAGTAAGAATCTATTTACGTGTACTTGAGGTGTTCATTACACGTTCTTAATCATTTCTGGGGACTATCATTGTGTATGTTAATAGTTTTACCACAATTAGACAGTTTGCTTAGAACTGTTTACTGGAACCGCCACCATTTTAACTGATTCACACAAAAAAAACGCCAAAGCCCATCCTCCTAAATTGTAAACATAAAAACTATTCTCGTCATTCCAAGGCTTTAGACACCAAATCTGAGCTCTGTAAACATGAACTCTTAATAATTGAAAGCACAGTCCCGTGTAAACGCCACCGAAAGTACCCGGACTGGAAAACATTACCAGAATTACGTTATTTCACAGCTTTCCACTCGAAACCTCCGTGATTAAATTCGACAGTAAATGTAGTAAGAATCTATTTATGTGTACTTGAGGTGTTTATTACACGTTCTTAATCATTTCTGGTAACTCTCATTGTGTATTTTAACAGTTTTACCACAATTAGACAGTTTGCTTAGAAGTATTTACTGGAACCGCCACCATTTTAACTGATTCACACAAAAAAACACGCCAAAGCCAATCCTCCTAAATTGTAAACATAAACAATATTCTCGTCATTCCAAGGCTTTAGACACCAATTCTGAGCTCTGTAAACATGAACTCTTAATATTTGAAAGCACAGTCCCGTGAAAACGCCACCAGAAGTACCCGTACTTGTAAACATTACCAGAATTACGTCATTTCACAGCTTTCCACTCGAAACTTCCGTGATTGAATTCGACAGTAAATGTAGTAAGAATCTATTTACGTGTACTTGAGGTGTTTATTACACGTTCTTAATCATTTCTGGTAACTCTCATTGTGTATTTTAACAGTTTTACCACAATTAGACAGTTTGCTTAGAAGTATTTACTGGAACCGCCACCATTTTAACTGATTCACAAAAAGAAACGCCAAAGCCAATCCTCCTAAATTGTAAACATAAAAACTATTCTCGTCATTCCAAGGCTTTAGACACCAATTCTGAGCTCTGTAAACATGAACTCTTAATATTTGAAAGCAAAGTCCCGTGAAAACGCCACCCGAAGTACCCAGAGTTGTAAATATAACCATTATTTTCGCATTTCACAGCTTTCCAAGGGAAACCTCCGTGATTGAATTAGACAGTAAATGTAGTAAGAATCTATTAACGTGTACTTGAGGTGTTCATTACACGTTCTTTATCATTTCTGGGGACTATCATTGTGTATTTTAAGAGTTTAACCACAATTAGACAGTTTGCTTAGAAGTATTTACTGGAACCGCCACCATTTTAACTGATTCACACAAAAAAAACGCCAAAGCCAATCCTCCTAAATTGTAAACATAAAAACTATTCTCGTCATTCCAAGGCTTTAGACACCAATTCTGAGCTCTGTAAACATGAACTCTTAATATTTGAAAGCACAGTCCCGTGAAAACGCCACCAGAAGTACCCGTACTTGTAAACATTACCAGTATTTTCGTCATTTCACAGCTTTCCACTGGAAACCTCGGTGATTGAATTCGACAGTAAATGAAGTAAGAATCTATTTACGTGTACTTGAGATGTTTATTACACGTTCTTAATCATTTCCGGGAACTCTCATTGTGTATGTTAATAGTTTTACCACAATTAGACAGTTTGCTTAGAACTGTTTACTGGAACCGCCACCATTTTAACTGATTCACACAAAAAAAACGCCAAAGCCCATCCTCCTAAATTGTAAACATAAAAACTATTCTCGTCATTCCAAGGCTTTAGACACCAAATCTGAGCTCTGTAAACATGAACTCTTAATAATTGAAAGCACAGTCCCGTGAAAACGCCACCGAAAGTACCCGGACTGGTAAACATTACCAGAATTACGTTATTTCACAGCTTTCCACTCGAAACCTCCGTGATTAAATTCGACAGTAAATGTAGTAAGAATCTATTTATGTGTACTTGAGGTGTTTATTACATGTTCTTAATCATTTCTGGTAACTCTCATTGTGTATTTTAACAGTTTTACCACAATTAGACAGTTTGCTTAGAAGTATTTACTGGAACCGCCACCATTTTAACTGATTCACACAAAGAAACGACAAAGCCAATCCTCCTAAATTGTAAACATAAAAACTATTCTCGTCATTCCAAGGCTTTAGACACCAATTCTGAGCTCTGTAAACATGAACTCTTAATATTTGAAAGCACAGTCCCGTGAAAACGCCACCAGAAGTACCCGTACTTGTAAACATTACCAGTATTTTCGTCATTTCACAGCTTTCCACTGGAAACCTCCGTGATTGAATTCAAAAGTAAAGGTAGAAAGAATCTATTTACGTGTACTTGAGGTGTTCATTACACGTTCTTAATCATTTCTGGGGACTATCATTGTGTATTTTAAGAGTTTAACCACAATTAGACAGTTTGCTTAGAAGTATTTACTGGAACTGCCACCATTTTAACTGCTTCACACAAAGAAACGACAAAGCCAATCCTCCTAAATTGTAAACATAAAAACTATTCTCGTCATTCCAAGGCTTTAGACACCAAATCTGAGCTCTGTAAACATGAACTCTTAATAATTGAAAGCACAGTCCCGTGAAAACGCCACACAAAGTACCCCGACTTGTAAACATTACCAGAATTACGGCATTTCACAGCTTTCCACTCGAAACCTCCGTGATTGAATTCGACAGTAAATGTAGTAAGAATCTATTTACAGGTCCTTGAGGTGTTTATTAAACGTTCTTAATCATTTCTGGGAACTCTCATTGTGTATTTTAACAGTTTTACCACAATTAGACAGTTTGCTTAGAAGTAGTGCCTGGAACCGTCACCATTTTAAATGATAGGCACAAAAAAGCGCCGAAGCCAATCCTCCTAAATTGTAAACATAAACAATATTCTCCTCATTCCAAGGCTTTAGACACCAATTCTGAGCTCTGTAAACATGAACTCTTAATATTTGAAAGCACCGTCCCGTGAAAACGCCACCCGAAATACCCGGATTTTTAAATATAACCAGTATTTTCGTCATTTCACAGCTTTCCAAGGGAAACCTCCGTGATTGAATTCGACAGTAAATGTAGTAAGAATCTATTTACGTGTACTTGAGGTGTTCATTACACGTTCTTAATCATTTCTGGGGACTATCATTGTGTATGTTAATAGTTTTACCACAATTAGACAGTTTGCTTAGAACTGTTTACTGGAACCGCCACCATTTTAACTGATTCACACAAAAAAAACGCCAAAGCCCATCCTCCTAAATTGTAAACATAAAAACTATTCTCGTCATTCCAAGGCTTTAGACACCAAATCTGAGCTCTGTAAACATGAACTCTTAATAATTGAAAGCACAGTCCCGTGTAAACGCCACCGAAAGTACCCGGACTGGTAAACATTACCAGAATTACGTTATTTCACAGCTTTCCACTCGAAACCTCCGTGATTAAATTCGACAGTAAATGTAGTAAGAATCTATTTATGTGTACTTGAGGTGTTTATTACACGTTCTTAATCATTTCTGGTAACTCTCATTGTGTATTTTAACAGTTTTACCACAATTAGACAGTTTGCTTAGAAGTATTTACTGGAACCGCCACCATTTTAACTGATTCACACAAAAAAACACGCCAAAGCCAATCCTCCTAAATTGTAAACATAAACAATATTCTCGTCATTCCAAGGCTTTAGACACCAATTCTGAGCTCTGTAAACATGAACTCTTAATATTTGAAAGCACAGTCCCGTGAAAACGCCACCAGAAGTACCCGTACTTGTAAACATTACCAGAATTACGTCATTTCACAGCTTTCCACTCGAAACTTCCGTGATTGAATTCGACAGTAAATGTAGTAAGAATCTATTTACGTGTACTTGAGGTGTTTATTACACGTTCTTAATCATTTCTGGTAACTCTCATTGTGTATTTTAACAGTTTTACCACAATTAGACAGTTTGCTTAGAAGTATTTACTGGAACCGCCACCATTTTAACTGATTCACAAAAAGAAACGCCAAAGCCAATCCTCCTAAATTGTAAACATAAAAACTATTCTCGTCATTCCAAGGCTTTAGACACCAATTCTGAGCTCTGTAAACATGAACTCTTAATATTTGAAAGCAAAGTCCCGTGAAAACGCCACCCGAAGTACCCGGAGTTGTAAATATAACCATTATTTTCGCATTTTACAGCTTTCCAAGGGAAACCTCCGTGATTGAATTAGACAGTAAATGTAGTAAGAATCTATTAACGTGTACTTGAGGTGTTCATTACACGTTCTTTATCATTTCTGGGGACTATCATTGTGTATTTTAAGAGTTTAACCACAATTAGACAGTTTGCTTAGAAGTATTTACTGGAACCGCCACCATTTTAACTGATTCACACAAAAAAAAACGCCAAAGCCAATCCTCCTAAATTGTAAACATAAAAACTATTCTCGTCATTCCAAGGCTTTAGACACCAATTCTGAGCTCTGTAAACATGAACTCTTAATATTTGAAAGCACAGTCCCGTGAAAACGCCACCAGAAGTACCCGTACTTGTAAACATTACCAGTATTTTCGTCATTTCACAGCTTTCCACTGGAAACCTCGGTGATTGAATTCGACAGTAAATGAAGTAAGAATCTATTTACGTGTACTTGAGATGTTTATTACACGTTCTTAATCATTTCAGGGAACTCTCATTGTGTATGTTAATAGTTTTACCACAATTAGACAGTTTGCCTAGAACTGTTTACTGGAACCGCCACCATTTTAACTGATTCACACAAAAAAAACGCCAAAGCCCATCCTCCTAAATTGTAAACATAAAAACTATTCTCGTCATTCCAAGGCTTTAGACACCAAATCTGAGCTCTGTAAACATGAACTCTTAATAATTGAAAGCACAGTCCCGTGAAAACGCCACCGAAAGTACCCGGACTGGTAAACATTACCAGAATTACGTTATTTCACAGCTTTCCACTCGAAACCTCCGTGATTAAATTCGACAGTAAATGTAGTAAGAATCTATTTATGTGTACTTGAGGTGTTTATTACACGTTCTTAATCATTTCTGGTAACTCTCATTGTGTATTTTAACAGTTTTACCACAATTAGACAGTTTGCTTAGAAGTATTTACTGGAACCGCCACCATTTTAACTGATTCACACAAAAAAAACGACAAAGCCAATCCTCCTAAATTGTAAACATAAAAACTATTCTCGTCATTCCAAGGCTTTAGACACCAATTCTGAGCTCTGTAAACATGAACTCTTAATATTTGAAAGCACCGTCCCGTGAAAACGCCACCCGAAATACCCGGAGTTTTAAATATAACCAGTATTTTCGTCATTTCACAGCTTTCCAAGGGAAACCTCCGTGATTGAATTCGACAGTAAAAGTAGTAAGAATCTATTTACGTGTACTTGAGGTGTTCATTACACGTTCTTAATCATTTCTGGGGACTATCATTGTGTATTTTAAGAGTTTAACCACAATTAGACAGTTTGCTTAGAAGTATTTACTGGAACCGCCACCATTTTAACTGATTCACACAAAAAAAACGCCAAAGCCAATCCTCCTAAATTGTAAACATAAAAACTATTCTCGTCATTCCAAGGCTTTAGACACCAACTCTGAGCTCTGTAAACATGAACTCTTAATATTTGAAAGCACAGTCCCGTGAAAACGCCACCAGAAGTACCCGTACTTGTAAACATTACCAGTATTTTCGTCATTTCACAGCTTTCCACTGGAAACCTCCGTGATTGAATTGGAAAGTAAAGGTAGAAAGAATCTATTTACGTGTACTTGAGGTGTTCATTACACGTTCTTAATCATTTCTGGGGACTATCATTGTGTATTTTAAGAGTTTAACCACAATTAGACAGTTTGCATAGAAGTATTTACTGGAACTGCCACCATTTTAACTGCTTCACACAAAGAAACGCCAAAGCCAATCCTCCTAAATTGTAAACATAAAAACTATTCTCGTCATTCCAAGGCTTTAGACACCAATTCTGAGCTCTGTAAACATGAACTCTTAATATTTGAAAGCAAAGTCCCGTGAAAACGCCACACAAAGTACCCCGACTTGTAAACATTACCAGAATTACGGCATTTCACAGCTTTCCACTCGAAACCTCCGTGATTGAATTCGACAGTAAATGTAGTAAGAATCTATTTACAGGTCCTTGAGGTGTTTATTAAACGTTCTTAATCATTTCTGGGAACTCTCATTGTGTATTTTAACAGTTTTACCACAATTAGACAGTTTGCTTAGAAGTAGTGCCTGGAACCGTCACCATTTTAAATGATAGGCACAAAAAAGCGCCGAAGCCAATCCTCCTAAATTGTAAACATAAACAATATTCTCCTCATTCCAAGGCTTTAGACACCAATTCTGAGCTCTGTAAACATGAACTCTTAATATTTGAAAGCACCGTCCCGTGAAAACGCCACCCGAAATACCCGGATTTTTAAATATAACCAGTATTTTCGTCATTTCACAGCTTTCCAAGGGAAACCTCCGTGATTGAATTCGACAGTAAATGTAGTAAGAATCTATTTACGTGTACTTGAGGTGTTCATTACACGTTCTTAATCATTTCTGGGGACTATCATTGTGTATGTTAATAGTTTTACCACAATTAGACAGTTTGCTTAGAACTGTTTACTGGAACCGCCACCATTTTAACTGATTCACACAAAAAAAACGCCAAAGCCCATCCTCCTAAATTGTAAACATAAAAACTATTCTCGTCATTCCAAGGCTTTAGACACCAAATCTGAGCTCTGTAAACATGAACTCTTAATAATTGAAAGCACAGTCCCGTGTAAACGCCACCGAAAGTACCCGGACTGGTAAACATTACCAGAATTACGTTATTTCACAGCTTTCCACTCGAAACCTCCGTGATTAAATTCGACAGTAAATGTAGTAAGAATCTATTTATGTGTACTTGAGGTGTTTATTACACGTTCTTAATCATTTCTGGTAACTCTCATTGTGTATTTTAACAGTTTTACCACAATTAGACAGTTTGCTTAGAAGTATTTACTGGAACCGCCACCATTTTAACTGATTCACACAAAAAAACACGCCAAAGCCAATCCTCCTAAATTGTAAACATAAACAATATTCTCGTCATTCCAAGGCTTTAGACACCAATTCTGAGCTCTGTAAACATGAACTCTTAATATTTGAAAGCACAGTCCCGTGAAAACGCCACCAGAAGTACCCGTACTTGTAAACATTACCAGAATTACGTCATTTCACAGCTTTCCACTCGAAACTTCCGTGATTGAATTCGACAGTAAATGTAGTAAGAATCTATTTACGTGTACTTGAGGTGTTTATTACACGTTCTTAATCATTTCTGGTAACTCTCATTGTGTATTTTAACAGTTTTACCACAATTAGACAGTTTGCTTAGAAGTATTTACTGGAACCGCCACCATTTTAACTGATTCACAAAAAGAAACGCCAAAGCCAATCCTCCTAAATTGTAAACATAAAAACTATTCTCGTCATTCCAAGGCTTTAGACACCAATTCTGAGCTCTGTAAACATGAACTCTTAATATTTGAAAGCAAAGTCCCGTGAAAACGCCACCCGAAGTACCCGGAGTTGTAAATATAACCAGTATTTTCGCATTTCACAGCTTTCCAAGGGAAACCTCCGTGATTGAATTAGACAGTAAATGTAGTAAGAATCTATTAACGTGTACTTGAGGTGTTCATTACACGTTCTTTATCATTTCTGGGGACTATCATTGTGTATTTTAAGAGTTTAACCACAATTAGACAGTTTGCTTAGAAGTATTTACTGGAACCGCCACCATTTTAACTGATTCACACAAAAAAAACGCCAAAGCCAATCCTCCTAAATTGTAAACATAAAAACTATTCTCGTCATTCCAAGGCTTTAGACACCAATTCTGAGCTCTGTAAACATGAACTCTTAATATTTGAAAGCACAGTCCCATGAAAACGCCACCAGAAGTACCCGTACTTGTAAACATTACCAGTATTTTCGTCATTTCACAGCTTTCCACTGGAAACCTCGGTGATTGAATTCGACAGTAAATGAAGTAAGAATCTATTTACGTGTACTTGAGATGTTTATTACACGTTCTTAATCATTTCAGGGAACTCTCATTGTGTATGTTAATAGTTTTACCACAATTAGACAGTTTGCTTAGAACTGTTTACTGGAACCGCCACCATTTTAACTGATTCACACAAAAAAAACGCCAAAGCCCATCCTCCTAAATTGTAAACATAAAAACTATTCTCGTCATTCCAAGGCTTTAGACACCAAATCTGAGCTCTGTAAACATGAACTCTTAATAATTGAAAGCACAGTCCCGTGAAAACGCCACCGAAAGTACCCGGACTGGTAAACATTACCAGAATTACGTTATTTCACAGCTTTCCACTCGAAACCTCCGTGATTAAATTCGACAGTAAATGTAGTAAGAATCTATTTATGTGTACTTGAGGTGTTTATTACACGTTCTTAATCATTTCTGGTAACTCTCATTGTGTATTTTAACAGTTTTACCACAATTAGACAGTTTGCTTAGAAGTATTTACTGGAACCGCCACCATTTTAACTGATTCACACAAAAAAAACGACAAAGCCAATCCTCCTAAATTGTAAACATAAAAACTATTCTCGTCATTCCAAGGCTTTAGACACCAATTCTGAGCTCTGTAAACATGAACTCTTAATATTTGAAAGCACCGTCCCGTGAAAACGCCACCCGAAATACCCGGAGTTTTAAATATAACCAGTATTTTCGTCATTTCACAGCTTTCCACTGGAAACCTCCGTGATTGAATTCGAAAGTAAAGGTAGAAAGAATCTATTTACGTGTACTTGAGGTGTTCATTACACGTTCTTAATCATTTCTGGGGACTATCATTGTGTATTTTAAGAGTTTAACCACAATTAGACAGTTTGCTTAGAAGTATTTACTGGAACTGCCACCATTTTAACTGCTTCACACAAAGAAACGCCAAAGCCAATCCTCCTAAATTGTAAACATAAAAACTATTCTCGTCATTCCAAGGCTTTAGACACCAATTCTGAGCTCTGTAAACATGAACTCTTAATATTTGAAAGCAAAGTCCCGTGAAAACGCCACCCGAAGTACCCGGAGTTGTAAATATAACCATTATTTTCGCATTTCACAGCTTTCCACTCGAAACTTCCGTGATTGAATTCGACAGTAAATGTAGTAAGAATCTATTTACGTGTACTTGAGGTGTTTATTACACGTTCTTAATCATTTCTGGTAACTCTCATTGTGTATTTTAACAGTTTTACCACAATTAGACAGTTTGCTTAGAAGTATTTACTGGAACCGCCACCATTTTAACTGATTCACACAAAGAAACGACAAAGCCAATCCTCCTAAATTGTAAACATAAAAACTATTCTCGTCATTCCAAGGCTTTAGACACCAAATCTGAGCTCTGTAAACATGAACTCTTAATAATTGAAAGCACAGTCCCGTGAAAACGCCACACAAAGTACCCCGACTTGTAAACATTACCAGAATTACGGCATTTCACAGCTTTCCACTCGAAACCTCCGTGATTGAATTCGACAGTAAATGTAGTAAGAATCTATTTACAGGTCCTTGAGGTGTTTATTAAACGTTCTTAATCATTTCTGGGAACTCTCATTGTGTATTTTAACAGTTTTACCACAATTAGACAGTTTGCTTAGAAGTAGTTCCTGGAACCGTCACCATTTTAAATGATAGGCACAAAAAAGCGCCGAAGCCAATCCTCCTAAATTGTAAACATAAACAATATTCTCCTCATTCCAAGGCTTTAGACACCAATTCTGAGCTCTGTAAACATGAACTCTTAATATTTGAAAGCACCGTCCCGTGAAAACGCCACCCGAAATACCCGGATTTTTAAATATAACCAGTATTTTCGTCATTTCACAGCTTTCCAAGGGAAACCTCCGTGATTGAATTCGACAGTAAATGTAGTAAGAATCTATTTACGTGTACTTGAGGTGTTCATTACACGTTCTTAATCATTTCTGGGGACTATCATTGTGTATTTTAAGAGTTTAACCACAATTAGACAGTTTGCTTAGAAGTATTTACTGGAACCGCCACCATTTTAACTGATTCACACAAAAAAACACGCCAAAGCCAATCCTCCTAAATTGTAAACATAAACAATATTCTCGTCATTCCAAGGCTTTAGACACCAATTCTGAGCTCTGTAAACATGAACTCTTAATATTTGAAAGCACAGTCCCGTGAAAACGCCACCAGAAGTACCCGTACTTGTAAACATTACCAGAATTACGTCATTTCACAGCTTTCCACTCGAAACTTCCGTGATTGAATTCGACAGTAAATGTAGTAAGAATCTATTTACGTGTACTTGAGGTGTTTATTACACGTTCTTTATCATTTCTGGTAACTCTCATTGTGTATTTTAACAGTTTTACCACAATTAGACAGTTTGCTTAGAAGTATTTACTGGAACCGCCACCATTTTAACTGATTCACACAAAGAAACGACAAAGCCAATCCTCCTAAATTGTAAACATAAAAACTATTCTCGTCATTCCAAGGCTTTAGACACCAATTCTGAGCTCTGTAAACATGAACTCTTAATATTTGAAAGCACAGTCCCGTGAAAACGCCACCAGAAGTACCCGTACTTGTAAACATTACCAGTATTTTCGTCATTTCACAGCTTTCCACTGGAAACCTCCGTGATTGAATTCAAAAGTAAAGGTAGAAAGAATCTATTTACGTGTACTTGAGGTGTTCATTACACGTTCTTAATCATTTCTGGGGACTATCATTGTGTATTTTAAGAGTTTAACCACAATTAGACAGTTTGCTTAGAAGTATTTACTGGAACTGCCACCATTTTAACTGCTTCACACAAAGAAACGACAAAGCCAATCCTCCTAAATTGTAAACATAAAAACTATTCTCGTCATTCCAAGGCTTTAGACACCAAATCTGAGCTCTGTAAACATGAACTCTTAATAATTGAAAGCACAGTCCCGTGAAAACGCCACACAAAGTACCCCGACTTGTAAACATTACCAGAATTACGGCATTTCACAGCTTTCCACTCGAAACCTCCGTGATTGAATTCGACAGTAAATGTAGTAAGAATCTATTTACAGGTCCTTGAGGTGTTTATTAAACGTTCTTAATCATTTCTGGGAACTCTCATTGTGTATTTTAACAGTTTTACCACAATTAGACAGTTTGCTTAGAAGTAGTGCCTGGAACCGTCACCATTTTAAATGATAGGCACAAAAAAGCGCCGAAGCCAATCCTCCTAAATTGTAAACATAAACAATATTCTCCTCATTCCAAGGCTTTAGACACCAAATCTGAGCTCTGTAAACATGAACTCTTAATAATTGAAAGCACAGTCCCGTGAAAACGCCACCGAAAGTACCCGGACTGGTAAACATTACCAGAATTACGTTATTTCACAGCTTTCCACTCGAAACCTCCGTGATTAAATTCGACAGTAAATGTAGTAAGAATCTATTTATGTGTACTTGAGGTGTTTATTACACGTTCTTAATCATTTCTGGTAACTCTCATTGTGTATTTTAAGAGTTTTACCACAATTAGACAGTTTGCTTAGAAGTATTTACTGGAACCGCCACCATTTTAACTGATTCACACAAAAAAAACGACAAAGCCAATCCTCCTAAATTGTAAACATAAAAACTATTCTCGTCATTCCAAGGCTTTAGACACCAATTCTGAGCTCTGTAAACATGAACTCTTAATATTTGAAAGCACCGTCCCGTGAAAACGCCACCCGAAATACCCGGATTTTTAAATATAACCAGTATTTTCGTCATTTCACAGCTTTCCAAGGGAAACCTCCGTGATTGAATTCGACAGTAAAAGTAGTAAGAATCTATTTACGTGTACTTGAGGTGTTCATTACACGTTCTTAATCATTTCTGGGGACTATCATTGTGTATTTTAAGAGTTTAACCACAATTAGACAGTTTGCTTAGAAGTATTTACTGGAACCGCCACCATTTTAACTGATTCACACAAAAAAAAACGCCAAAGCCAATCCTCCTAAATTGTAAACATAAAAACTATTCTCGTCATTCCAAGGCTTTAGACACCAACTCTGAGCTCTGTAAACATGAACTCTTAATATTTGAAAGCACAGTCCCGTGAAAACGCCACCAGAAGTACCCGTACTTGTAAACATTACCAGTATTTTCGTCATTTCACAGCTTTCCACTGGAAACCTCCGTGATTGAATTCGAAAGTAAAGGTAGAAAGAATCTATTTACGTGTACTTGAGGTGTTCATTACACGTTCTTAATCATTTCTGGGGACTATCATTGTGTATTTTAAGAGTTTAACCACAATTAGACAGTTTGCTTAGAAGTACTTACTGGAACTGCCACCATTTTAACTGCTTCACACAAAGAAACGCCAAAGCCAATCCTCCTAAATTGTAAACATAAAAACTATTCTCGTCATTCCAAGGCTTTAGACACCAATTCTGAGCTCTGTAAACATGAACTCTTAATATTTGAAAGCAAAGTCCCGTGAAAACGCCACCCGAAGTACCCGGAGTTGTAAATATAACCATTATTTTCGCATTTCACAGCTTTCCACTCGAAACTTCCGTGATTGAATTCGACAGTAAATGTAGTAAGAATCTATTTACGTGTACTTGAGGTGTTTATTACACGTTCTTAATCATTTCTGGTAACTCTCATTGTGTATTTTAACAGTTTTACCACAATTAGACAGTTTGCTTAGAAGTATTTACTGGAACCGCCACCATTTTAACTGATTCACACAAAGAAACGACAAAGCCAATCCTCCTAAATTGTAAACATAAAAACTATTCTCGTCATTCCAAGGCTTTAGACACCAATTCTGAGCTCTGTAAACATGAACTCTTAATATTTGAAAGCACAGTCCCGTGAAAACGCCACCAGAAGTACCCGTACTTGTAAACATTACCAGTATTTTCGTCATTTCACAGCTTTCCCTGGAAACCTCCGTGATTGAATTCGAAAGTAAAGGTAGAAAGAATCTATTTACGTGTACTTGAGGTGTTCATTACACGTTCTTAATCATTTCTGGGGACTATCATTGTGTATTTTAAGAGTTTAACCACAATTAGACAGTTTGCTTAGAAGTATTTACTGGAACTGCCACCATTTTAACTGCTTCACACAAAGAAACTACAAAGCCAATCCTCCTAAATTGTAAACATAAAAACTATTCTCGTCATTCCAAGGCTTTAGACACCAAATCTGAGCTCTGTAAACATGAACTCTTAATAATTGAAAGCACAGTCCCGTGAAAACGCCACACAAAGTACCCCGACTTGTAAACATTACCAGAATTACGGCATTTCACAGCTTTCCACTCGAAACCTCCGTGATTGAATTCGACAGTAAATGTAGTAAGAATCTATTAACAGGTCCTTGAGGTGTTTATTAAACGTTCTTAATCATTTCTGGGAACTCTCATTGTGTATTTTAACAGTTTTACCACAATTAGACAGTTTGCTTAGAAGTAGTTCCTGGAACCGTCACCATTTTAAATGATAGGCACAAAAAAGCGCCGAAGCCAATCCTCCTAAATTGTAAACATAAACAATATTCTCCTCATTCCAAGGCTTTAGACACCAATTCTGAGCTCTGTAAACATGAACTCTTAATATTTGAAAGCACCGTCCCGTGAAAACGCCACCCGAAATACCCGGATTTTTAAATATAACCAGTATTTTCGTCATTTCACAGCTTTCCAAGGGAAACCTCCGTGATTGAATTCGACAGTAAATGTAGTAAGAATCTATTTACGTGTACTTGAGGTGTTCATTACACGTTCTTAATCATTTCTGGGGACTATCATTGTGTATTTTAAGAGTTTAACCACAATTAGACAGTTTGCTTAGAAGTATTTACTGGAACCGCCACCATTTTAACTGATTCACACAAAAAAAACGCCAAAGCCCATCCTCCTAAATTGTAAACATAAAAACTATTCTCGTCATTCCAAGGCTTTAGACACCAAATCTGAGCTCTGTAAACATGAACTCTTAATAATTGAAAGCACAGTCCCGTGAAAACGCCACCGAAAGTACCCGGACTGGTAAACATTACCAGAATTACGTTATTTCACAGCTTTCCACTCGAAACCTCCGTGATTAAATTCGACAGTAAATGTAGTAAGAATCTATTTATGTGTACTTGAGGTGTTTATTACATGTTCTTAATCATTTCTGGTAACTCTCATTGTGTATTTTAACAGTTTAACCACAATTAGACAGTTTGCTTAGAAGTATTTACTGGAACCGCCACCATTTTAACTGATTCACACAAAAAAACACGCCAAAGCCAATCCTCCTAAATTGTAAACATAAACAATATTCTCGTCATTCCAAGGCTTTAGACACCAATTCTGAGCTCTGTAAACATGAACTCTTAATATTTGAAAGCACAGTCCCGTGAAAACGCCACCAGAAGTACCCGTACTTGTAAACATTACCAGAATTACGTCATTTCACAGCTTTCCACTCGAAACTTCCGTGATTGAATTCGACAGTAAATGTAGTAAGAATCTATTTACGTGTACTTGAGGTGTTTATTACACGTTCTTAATCATTTCTGGTAACTCTCATTGTGTATTTTAACAGTTTTACCACAATTAGACAGTTTGCTTAGAAGTATTTACTGGAACCGCCACCATTTTAACTGATTCACACAAAGAAACGACAAAGCCAATCCTCCTAAATTGTAAACATAAAAACTATTCTCGTCATTCCAAGGCTTTAGACACCAATTCTGAGCTCTGTAAACATGAACTCTTAATATTTGAAAGCACAGTCCCGTGAAAACGCCACCAGAAGTACCCGTACTTGTAAACATTACCAGTATTTTCGTCATTTCACAGCTTTCCACTGGAAACCTCCGTGATTGAATTGGAAAGTAAAGGTAGAAAGAATCTATTTACGTGTACTTGAGGTGTTCATTACACGTTCTTAATCATTTCTGGGGACTATCATTGTGTATTTTAAGAGTTTAACCACAATTAGACAGTTTGCATAGAAGTATTTACTGGAACTGCCACCATTTTAACTGCTTCACACAAAGAAACGCCAAAGCCAATCCTCCTAAATTGTAAACATAAAAACTATTCTCGTCATTCCAAGGCTTTAGACACCAATTCTGAGCTCTGTAAACATGAACTCTTAATATTTGAAAGCAAAGTCCCGTGAAAACGCCACACAAAGTACCCCGACTTGTAAACATTACCAGAATTACGGCATTTCACAGCTTTCCACTCGAAACCTCCGTGATTGAATTCGACAGTAAATGTAGTAAGAATCTATTTACAGGTCCTTGAGGTGTTTATTAAACGTTCTTAATCATTTCTGGGAACTCTCATTGTGTATTTTAACAGTTTTACCACAATTAGACAGTTTGCTTAGAAGTAGTGCCTGGAACCGTCACCATTTTAAATGATAGGCACAAAAAAGCGCCGAAGCCAATCCTCCTAAATTGTAAACATAAACAATATTCTCCTCATTCCAAGGCTTTAGACACCAATTCTGAGCTCTGTAAACATGAACTCTTAATATTTGAAAGCACCGTCCCGTGAAAACGCCACCCGAAATACCCGGATTTTTAAATATAACCAGTATTTTCGTCATTTCACAGCTTTCCAAGGGAAACCTCCGTGATTGAATTCGACAGTAAATGTAGTAAGAATCTATTTACGTGTACTTGAGGTGTTCATTACACGTTCTTAATCATTTCTGGGGACTATCATTGTGTATGTTAATAGTTTTACCACAATTAGACAGTTTGCTTAGAACTGTTTACTGGAACCGCCACCATTTTAACTGATTCACACAAAAAAAACGCCAAAGCCCATCCTCCTAAATTGTAAACATAAAAACTATTCTCGTCATTCCAAGGCTTTAGACACCAAATCTGAGCTCTGTAAACATGAACTCTTAATAATTGAAAGCACAGTCCCGTGTAAACGCCACCGAAAGTACCCGGACTGGTAAACATTACCAGAATTACGTTATTTCACAGCTTTCCACTCGAAACCTCCGTGATTAAATTCGACAGTAAATGTAGTAAGAATCTATTTATGTGTACTTGAGGTGTTTATTACACGTTCTTAATCATTTCTGGTAACTCTCATTGTGTATTTTAACAGTTTTACCACAATTAGACAGTTTGCTTAGAAGTATTTACTGGAACCGCCACCATTTTAACTGATTCACACAAAAAAACACGCCAAAGCCAATCCTCCTAAATTGTAAACATAAACAATATTCTCGTCATTCCAAGGCTTTAGACACCAATTCTGAGCTCTGTAAACATGAACTCTTAATATTTGAAAGCACAGTCCCGTGAAAACGCCACCAGAAGTACCCGTACTTGTAAACATTACCAGAATTACGTCATTTCACAGCTTTCCACTCGAAACTTCCGTGATTGAATTCGACAGTAAATGTAGTAAGAATCTATTTACGTGTACTTGAGGTGTTTATTACACGTTCTTAATCATTTCTGGTAACTCTCATTGTGTATTTTAACAGTTTTACCACAATTAGACAGTTTGCTTAGAAGTATTTACTGGAACCGCCACCATTTTAACTGATTCACAAAAAGAAACGCCAAAGCCAATCCTCCTAAATTGTAAACATAAAAACTATTCTCGTCATTCCAAGGCTTTAGACACCAATTCTGAGCTCTGTAAACATGAACTCTTAATATTTGAAAGCAAAGTCCCGTGAAAACGCCACCCGAAGTACCCGGAGTTGTAAATATAACCAGTATTTTCGCATTTCACAGCTTTCCAAGGGAAACCTCCGTGATTGAATTAGACAGTAAATGTAGTAAGAATCTATTAACGTGTACTTGAGGTGTTCATTACACGTTCTTTATCATTTCTGGGGACTATCATTGTGTATTTTAAGAGTTTAACCACAATTAGACAGTTTGCTTAGAAGTATTTACTGGAACCGCCACCATTTTAACTGATTCACACAAAAAAAACGCCAAAGCCAATCCTCCTAAATTGTAAACATAAAAACTATTCTCGTCATTCCAAGGCTTTAGACACCAATTCTGAGCTCTGTAAACATGAACTCTTAATATTTGAAAGCACAGTCCCATGAAAACGCCACCAGAAGTACCCGTACTTGTAAACATTACCAGTATTTTCGTCATTTCACAGCTTTCCACTGGAAACCTCGGTGATTGAATTCGACAGTAAATGAAGTAAGAATCTATTTACGTGTACTTGAGATGTTTATTACACGTTCTTAATCATTTCAGGGAACTCTCATTGTGTATGTTAATAGTTTTACCACAATTAGACAGTTTGCTTAGAACTGTTTACTGGAACCGCCACCATTTTAACTGATTCACACAAAAAAAACGCCAAAGCCCATCCTCCTAAATTGTAAACATAAAAACTATTCTCGTCATTCCAAGGCTTTAGACACCAAATCTGAGCTCTGTAAACATGAACTCTTAATAATTGAAAGCACAGTCCCGTGAAAACGCCACCGAAAGTACCCGGACTGGTAAACATTACCAGAATTACGTTATTTCACAGCTTTCCACTCGAAACCTCCGTGATTAAATTCGACAGTAAATGTAGTAAGAATCTATTTATGTGTACTTGAGGTGTTTATTACACGTTCTTAATCATTTCTGGTAACTCTCATTGTGTATTTTAACAGTTTTACCACAATTAGACAGTTTGCTTAGAAGTATTTACTGGAACCGCCACCATTTTAACTGATTCACACAAAAAAAACGACAAAGCCAATCCTCCTAAATTGTAAACATAAAAACTATTCTCGTCATTCCAAGGCTTTAGACACCAATTCTGAGCTCTGTAAACATGAACTCTTAATATTTGAAAGCACCGTCCCGTGAAAACGCCACCCGAAATACCCGGAGTTTTAAATATAACCAGTATTTTCGTCATTTCACAGCTTTCCAAGGGAAACCTCCGTGATTGAATTCGACAGTAAAAGTAGTAAGAATCTATTTACGTGTACTTGAGGTGTTCATTACACGTTCTTAATCATTTCTGGGGACTATCATTGTGTATTTTAAGAGTTTAACCACAATTAGACAGTTTGCTTAGAAGTATTTACTGGAACCGCCACCATTTTAACTGATTCACACAAAAAAAACGCCAAAGCCAATCCTCCTAAATTGTAAACATAAAAACTATTCTCGTCATTCCAAGGCTTTAGACACCAACTCTGAGCTCTGTAAACATGAACTCTTAATATTTGAAAGCACAGTCCCGTGAAAACGCCACCAGAAGTACCCGTACTTGTAAACATTACCAGTATTTTCGTCATTTCACAGCTTTCCACTGGAAACCTCCGTGATTGAATTCGAAAGTAAAGGTAGAAAGAATCTATTTACGTGTACTTGAGGTGTTCATTACACGTTCTTAATCATTTCTGGGGACTATCATTGTGTATTTTAAGAGTTTAACCACAATTAGACAGTTTGCTTAGAAGTATTTACTGGAACTGCCACCATTTTAACTGCTTCACACAAAGAAACGCCAAAGCCAATCCTCCTAAATTGTAAACATAAAAACTATTCTCGTCATTCCAAGGCTTTAGACACCAATTCTGAGCTCTGTAAACATGAACTCTTAATATTTGAAAGCAAAGTCCCGTGAAAACGCCACCCGAAGTACCCGGAGTTGTAAATATAACCATTATTTTCGCATTTCACAGCTTTCCACTCGAAACTTCCGTGATTGAATTCGACAGTAAATGTAGTAAGAATCTATTTACGTGTACTTGAGGTGTTTATTACACGTTCTTAATCATTTCTGGTAACTCTCATTGTGTATTTTAACAGTTTTACCACAATTAGACAGTTTGCTTAGAAGTATTTACTGGAACCGCCACCATTTTAACTGATTCACACAAAGAAACGACAAAGCCAATCCTCCTAAATTGTAAACATAAAAACTATTCTCGTCATTCCAAGGCTTTAGACACCAAATCTGAGCTCTGTAAACATGAACTCTTAATAATTGAAAGCACAGTCCCGTGAAAACGCCACACAAAGTACCCCGACTTGTAAACATTACCAGAATTACGGCATTTCACAGCTTTCCACTCGAAACCTCCGTGATTGAATTCGACAGTAAATGTAGTAAGAATCTATTTACAGGTCCTTGAGGTGTTTATTAAACGTTCTTAATCATTTCTGGGAACTCTCATTGTGTATTTTAACAGTTTTACCACAATTAGACAGTTTGCTTAGAAGTAGTTCCTGGAACCGTCACCATTTTAAATGATAGGCACAAAAAAGCGCCGAAGCCAATCCTCCTAAATTGTAAACATAAACAATATTCTCCTCATTCCAAGGCTTTAGACACCAATTCTGAGCTCTGTAAACATGAACTCTTAATATTTGAAAGCACCGTCCCGTGAAAACGCCACCCGAAATACCCGGATTTTTAAATATAACCAGTATTTTCGTCATTTCACAGCTTTCCAAGGGAAACCTCCGTGATTGAATTCGACAGTAAATGTAGTAAGAATCTATTTACGTGTACTTGAGGTGTTCATTACACGTTCTTAATCATTTCTGGGGACTATCATTGTGTATTTTAAGAGTTTAACCACAATTAGACAGTTTGCTTAGAAGTATTTACTGGAACCGCCACCATTTTAACTGATTCACACAAAAAAACACGCCAAAGCCAATCCTCCTAAATTGTAAACATAAACAATATTCTCGTCATTCCAAGGCTTTAGACACCAATTCTGAGCTCTGTAAACATGAACTCTTAATATTTGAAAGCACAGTCCCGTGAAAACGCCACCAGAAGTACCCGTACTTGTAAACATTACCAGAATTACGTCATTTCACAGCTTTCCACTCGAAACTTCCGTGATTGAATTCGACAGTAAATGTAGTAAGAATCTATTTACGTGTACTTGAGGTGTTTATTACACGTTCTTTATCATTTCTGGTAACTCTCATTGTGTATTTTAACAGTTTTACCACAATTAGACAGTTTGCTTAGAAGTATTTACTGGAACCGCCACCATTTTAACTGATTCACACAAAGAAACGACAAAGCCAATCCTCCTAAATTGTAAACATAAAAACTATTCTCGTCATTCCAAGGCTTTAGACACCAATTCTGAGCTCTGTAAACATGAACTCTTAATATTTGAAAGCACAGTCCCGTGAAAACGCCACCAGAAGTACCCGTACTTGTAAACATTACCAGTATTTTCGTCATTTCACAGCTTTCCACTGGAAACCTCCGTGATTGAATTCAAAAGTAAAGGTAGAAAGAATCTATTTACGTGTACTTGAGGTGTTCATTACACGTTCTTAATCATTTCTGGGGACTATCATTGTGTATTTTAAGAGTTTAACCACAATTAGACAGTTTGCTTAGAAGTATTTACTGGAACTGCCACCATTTTAACTGCTTCACACAAAGAAACGACAAAGCCAATCCTCCTAAATTGTAAACATAAAAACTATTCTCGTCATTCCAAGGCTTTAGACACCAAATCTGAGCTCTGTAAACATGAACTCTTAATAATTGAAAGCACAGTCCCGTGAAAACGCCACACAAAGTACCCCGACTTGTAAACATTACCAGAATTACGGCATTTCACAGCTTTCCACTCGAAACCTCCGTGATTGAATTCGACAGTAAATGTAGTAAGAATCTATTTACAGGTCCTTGAGGTGTTTATTAAACGTTCTTAATCATTTCTGGGAACTCTCATTGTGTATTTTAACAGTTTTACCACAATTAGACAGTTTGCTTAGAAGTAGTGCCTGGAACCGTCACCATTTTAAATGATAGGCACAAAAAAGCGCCGAAGCCAATCCTCCTAAATTGTAAACATAAACAATATTCTCCTCATTCCAAGGCTTTAGACACCAAATCTGAGCTCTGTAAACATGAACTCTTAATAATTGAAAGCACAGTCCCGTGAAAACGCCACCGAAAGTACCCGGACTGGTAAACATTACCAGAATTACGTTATTTCACAGCTTTCCACTCGAAACCTCCGTGATTAAATTCGACAGTAAATGTAGTAAGAATCTATTTATGTGTACTTGAGGTGTTTATTACACGTTCTTAATCATTTCTGGTAACTCTCATTGTGTATTTTAAGAGTTTTACCACAATTAGACAGTTTGCTTAGAAGTATTTACTGGAACCGCCACCATTTTAACTGATTCACACAAAAAAAACGACAAAGCCAATCCTCCTAAATTGTAAACATAAAAACTATTCTCGTCATTCCAAGGCTTTAGACACCAATTCTGAGCTCTGTAAACATGAACTCTTAATATTTGAAAGCACCGTCCCGTGAAAACGCCACCCGAAATACCCGGATTTTTAAATATAACCAGTATTTTCGTCATTTCACAGCTTTCCAAGGGAAACCTCCGTGATTGAATTCGACAGTAAAAGTAGTAAGAATCTATTTACGTGTACTTGAGGTGTTCATTACACGTTCTTAATCATTTCTGGGGACTATCATTGTGTATTTTAAGAGTTTAACCACAATTAGACAGTTTGCTTAGAAGTATTTACTGGAACCGCCACCATTTTAACTGATTCACACAAAAAAAAACGCCAAAGCCAATCCTCCTAAATTGTAAACATAAAAACTATTCTCGTCATTCCAAGGCTTTAGACACCAACTCTGAGCTCTGTAAACATGAACTCTTAATATTTGAAAGCACAGTCCCGTGAAAACGCCACCAGAAGTACCCGTACTTGTAAACATTACCAGTATTTTCGTCATTTCACAGCTTTCCACTGGAAACCTCCGTGATTGAATTCGAAAGTAAAGGTAGAAAGAATCTATTTACGTGTACTTGAGGTGTTCATTACACGTTCTTAATCATTTCTGGGGACTATCATTGTGTATTTTAAGAGTTTAACCACAATTAGACAGTTTGCTTAGAAGTACTTACTGGAACTGCCACCATTTTAACTGCTTCACACAAAGAAACGCCAAAGCCAATCCTCCTAAATTGTAAACATAAAAACTATTCTCGTCATTCCAAGGCTTTAGACACCAATTCTGAGCTCTGTAAACATGAACTCTTAATATTTGAAAGCAAAGTCCCGTGAAAACGCCACCCGAAGTACCCGGAGTTGTAAATATAACCATTATTTTCGCATTTCACAGCTTTCCACTCGAAACTTCCGTGATTGAATTCGACAGTAAATGTAGTAAGAATCTATTTACGTGTACTTGAGGTGTTTATTACACGTTCTTAATCATTTCTGGTAACTCTCATTGTGTATTTTAACAGTTTTACCACAATTAGACAGTTTGCTTAGAAGTATTTACTGGAACCGCCACCATTTTAACTGATTCACACAAAGAAACGACAAAGCCAATCCTCCTAAATTGTAAACATAAAAACTATTCTCGTCATTCCAAGGCTTTAGACACCAATTCTGAGCTCTGTAAACATGAACTCTTAATATTTGAAAGCACAGTCCCGTGAAAACGCCACCAGAAGTACCCGTACTTGTAAACATTACCAGTATTTTCGTCATTTCACAGCTTTCCCTGGAAACCTCCGTGATTGAATTCGAAAGTAAAGGTAGAAAGAATCTATTTACGTGTACTTGAGGTGTTCATTACACGTTCTTAATCATTTCTGGGGACTATCATTGTGTATTTTAAGAGTTTAACCACAATTAGACAGTTTGCTTAGAAGTATTTACTGGAACTGCCACCATTTTAACTGCTTCACACAAAGAAACTACAAAGCCAATCCTCCTAAATTGTAAACATAAAAACTATTCTCGTCATTCCAAGGCTTTAGACACCAAATCTGAGCTCTGTAAACATGAACTCTTAATAATTGAAAGCACAGTCCCGTGAAAACGCCACACAAAGTACCCCGACTTGTAAACATTACCAGAATTACGGCATTTCACAGCTTTCCACTCGAAACCTCCGTGATTGAATTCGACAGTAAATGTAGTAAGAATCTATTAACAGGTCCTTGAGGTGTTTATTAAACGTTCTTAATCATTTCTGGGAACTCTCATTGTGTATTTTAACAGTTTTACCACAATTAGACAGTTTGCTTAGAAGTAGTTCCTGGAACCGTCACCATTTTAAATGATAGGCACAAAAAAGCGCCGAAGCCAATCCTCCTAAATTGTAAACATAAACAATATTCTCCTCATTCCAAGGCTTTAGACACCAATTCTGAGCTCTGTAAACATGAACTCTTAATATTTGAAAGCACCGTCCCGTGAAAACGCCACCCGAAATACCCGGATTTTTAAATATAACCAGTATTTTCGTCATTTCACAGCTTTCCAAGGGAAACCTCCGTGATTGAATTCGACAGTAAATGTAGTAAGAATCTATTTACGTGTACTTGAGGTGTTCATTACACGTTCTTAATCATTTCTGGGGACTATCATTGTGTATTTTAAGAGTTTAACCACAATTAGACAGTTTGCTTAGAAGTATTTACTGGAACCGCCACCATTTTAACTGATTCACACAAAAAAAACGCCAAAGCCCATCCTCCTAAATTGTAAACATAAAAACTATTCTCGTCATTCCAAGGCTTTAGACACCAAATCTGAGCTCTGTAAACATGAACTCTTAATAATTGAAAGCACAGTCCCGTGAAAACGCCACCGAAAGTACCCGGACTGGTAAACATTACCAGAATTACGTTATTTCACAGCTTTCCACTCGAAACCTCCGTGATTAAATTCGACAGTAAATGTAGTAAGAATCTATTTATGTGTACTTGAGGTGTTTATTACATGTTCTTAATCATTTCTGGTAACTCTCATTGTGTATTTTAACAGTTTAACCACAATTAGACAGTTTGCTTAGAAGTATTTACTGGAACCGCCACCATTTTAACTGATTCACACAAAAAAACACGCCAAAGCCAATCCTCCTAAATTGTAAACATAAACAATATTCTCGTCATTCCAAGGCTTTAGACACCAATTCTGAGCTCTGTAAACATGAACTCTTAATATTTGAAAGCACAGTCCCGTGAAAACGCCACCAGAAGTACCCGTACTTGTAAACATTACCAGAATTACGTCATTTCACAGCTTTCCACTCGAAACTTCCGTGATTGAATTCGACAGTAAATGTAGTAAGAATCTATTTACGTGTACTTGAGGTGTTTATTACACGTTCTTAATCATTTCTGGTAACTCTCATTGTGTATTTTAACAGTTTTACCACAATTAGACAGTTTGCTTAGAAGTATTTACTGGAACCGCCACCATTTTAACTGATTCACACAAAGAAACGACAAAGCCAATCCTCCTAAATTGTAAACATAAAAACTATTCTCGTCATTCCAAGGCTTTAGACACCAATTCTGAGCTCTGTAAACATGAACTCTTAATATTTGAAAGCACAGTCCCGTGAAAACGCCACCAGAAGTACCCGTACTTGTAAACATTACCAGTATTTTCGTCATTTCACAGCTTTCCACTGGAAACCTCCGTGATTGAATTCAAAAGTAAAGGTAGAAAGAATCTATTTACGTGTACTTGAGGTGTTCATTACACGTTCTTAATCATTTCTGGGGACTATCATTGTGTATTTTAAGAGTTTAACCACAATTAGACAGTTTGCTTAGAAGTATTTACTGGAACTGCCACCATTTTAACTGCTTCACACAAAGAAACGACAAAGCCAATCCTCCTAAATTGTAAACATAAAAACTATTCTCGTCATTCCAAGGCTTTAGACACCAAATCTGAGCTCTGTAAACATGAACTCTTAATAATTGAAAGCACAGTCCCGTGAAAACGCCACACAAAGTACCCCGACTTGTAAACATTACCAGAATTACGGCATTTCACAGCTTTCCACTCGAAACCTCCGTGATTGAATTCGACAGTAAATGTAGTAAGAATCTATTTACAGGTCCTTGAGGTGTTTATTAAACGTTCTTAATCATTTCTGGGAACTCTCATTGTGTATTTTAACAGTTTTACCACAATTAGACAGTTTGCTTAGAAGTAGTGCCTGGAACCGTCACCATTTTAAATGATAGGCACAAAAAAGCGCCGAAGCCAATCCTCCTAAATTGTAAACATAAACAATATTCTCCTCATTCCAAGGCTTTAGACACCAATTCTGAGCTCTGTAAACATGAACTCTTAATATTTGAAAGCACCGTCCCGTGAAAACGCCACCCGAAATACCCGGATTTTTAAATATAACCAGTATTTTCGTCATTTCACAGCTTTCCAAGGGAAACCTCCGTGATTGAATTCGACAGTAAATGTAGTAAGAATCTATTTACGTGTACTTGAGGTGTTCATTACACGTTCTTAATCATTTCTGGGGACTATCATTGTGTATGTTAATAGTTTTACCACAATTAGACAGTTTGCTTAGAACTGTTTACTGGAACCGCCACCATTTTAACTGATTCACACAAAAAAAACGCCAAAGCCCATCCTCCTAAATTGTAAACATAAAAACTATTCTCGTCGTTCCAAGGCTTTAGACACCAAATCTGAGCTCTGTAAACATGAACTCTTAATAATTGAAAGCACAGTCCCGTGTAAACGCCACCGAAAGTACCCGGACTGGTAAACATTACCAGAATTACGTTATTTCACAGCTTTCCACTCGAAACCTCCGTGATTAAATTCGACAGTAAATGTAGTAAGAATCTATTTATGTGTACTTGAGGTGTTTATTACACGTTCTTAATCATTTCTGGTAACTCTCATTGTGTATTTTAACAGTTTTACCACAATTAGACAGTTTGCTTAGAAGTATTTACTGGAACCGCCACCATTTTAACTGATTCACACAAAAAAACACGCCAAAGCCAATCCTCCTAAATTGTAAACATAAACAATATTCTCGTCATTCCAAGGCTTTAGACACCAATTCTGAGCTCTGTAAACATGAACTCTTAATATTTGAAAGCACAGTCCCGTGAAAACGCCACACAAAGTACCCCGACTTGTAAACATTACCAGAATTACGTCATTTCACAGCTTTCCACTCGAAACTTCCGTGATTGAATTCGACAGTAAATGTAGTAAGAATCTATTTACGTGTACTTGAGGTGTTTATTACACGTTCTTAATCATTTCTGGTAACTCTCATTGTGTATTTTAACAGTTTTACCACAATTAGACAGTTTGCTTAGAAGTATTTACTGGAACCGCCACCATTTTAACTGATTCACACAAAGAAACGACAAAGCCAATCCTCCTAAATTGTAAACATAAAAACTATTCTCGTCATTCCAAGGCTTTAGACACCAAATCTGAGCTCTGTAAACATGAACTCTTAATAATTGAAAGCACAGTCCCGTGAAAACGCCACACAAAGTACCCCGACTTGTAAACATTACCAGAATTACGGCATTTCACAGCTTTCCACTCGAAACCTCCGTGATTGAATTCGACAGTAAATGTAGTAAGAATCTATTTACAGGTCCTTGAGGTGTTTATTAAACGTTCTTAATCATTTCTGGGAACTCTCATTGTGTATTTTAACAGTTTTACCACAATTAGACAGTTTGCTTAGAAGTAGTTCCTGGAACCGTCACCATTTTAAATGATAGGCACAAAAAAGCGCCGAAGCCAATCCTCCTAAATTGTAAACATAAACAATATTCTCCTCATTCCAAGGCTTTAGACACCAATTCTGAGCTCTGTAAACATGAACTCTTAATATTTGAAAGCACCGTCCCGTGAAAACGCCACCCGAAATACCCGGATTTTTAAATATAACCAGTATTTTCGTCATTTCACAGCTTTCCAAGGGAAACCTCCGTGATTGAATTCGACAGTAAATGTAGTAAGAATCTATTTACGTGTACTTGAGGTGTTCATTACACGTTCTTAATCATTTCTGGGGACTATCATTGTGTATTTTAAGAGTTTAACCACAATTAGACAGTTTGCTTAGAAGTATTTACTGGAACCGCCACCATTTTAACTGATTCACACAAAAAAAACGCCAAAGCCCATCCTCCTAAATTGTAAACATAAAAACTATTCTCGTCATTCCAAGGCTTTAGACACCAAATCTGAGCTCTGTAAACATGAACTCTTAATAATTGAAAGCACAGTCCCGTGAAAACGCCACCGAAAGTACCCGGACTGGTAAACATTACCAGAATTACGTTATTTCACAGCTTTCCACTCGAAACCTCCGTGATTAAATTCGACAGTAAATGTAGTAAGAATCTATTTATGTGTACTTGAGGTGTTTATTACATGTTCTTAATCATTTCTGGTAACTCTCATTGTGTATTTTAACAGTTTAACCACAATTAGACAGTTTGCTTAGAAGTATTTACTGGAACCGCCACCATTTTAACTGATTCACACAAAAAAACACGCCAAAGCCAATCCTCCTAAATTGTAAACATAAACAATATTCTCGTCATTCCAAGGCTTTAGACACCAATTCTGAGCTCTGTAAACATGAACTCTTAATATTTGAAAGCACAGTCCCGTGAAAACGCCACCAGAAGTACCCGTACTTGTAAACATTACCAGAATTACGTCATTTCACAGCTTTCCACTCGAAACTTCCGTGATTGAATTCGACAGTAAATGTAGTAAGAATCTATTTACGTGTACTTGTGGTGTTTATTACACGTTCTTTATCATTTCTGGTAACTCTCATTGTGTATTTTAACAGTTTTACCACAATTAGACAGTTTGCTTAGAAGTATTTACTGGAACCGCCACCATTTTAACTGATTCACACAAAGAAACGACAAAGCCAATCCTCCTAAATTGTAAACATAAAAACTATTCTCGTCATTCCAAGGCTTTAGACACCAATTCTGAGCTCTGTAAACATGAACTCTTAATATTTGAAAGCACAGTCCCGTGAAAACGCCACCAGAAGTACCCGTACTTGTAAACATTACCAGTATTTTCGTCATTTCACAGCTTTCCACTGGAAACCTCCGTGATTGAATTCAAAAGTAAAGGTAGAAAGAATCTATTTACGTGTACTTGAGGTGTTCATTACACGTTCTTAATCATTTCTGGGGACTATCATTGTGTATTTTAAGAGTTTAACCACAATTAGACAGTTTGCTTAGAAGTATTTACTGGAACTGCCACCATTTTAACTGCTTCACACAAAGAAACGACAAAGCCAATCCTCCTAAATTGTAAACATAAAAACTATTCTCGTCATTCCAAGGCTTTAGACACCAAATCTGAGCTCTGTAAACATGAACTCTTAATAATTGAAAGCACAGTCCCGTGAAAACGCCACACAAAGTACCCCGACTTGTAAACATTACCAGAATTACGGCATTTCACAGCTTTCCACTCGAAACCTCCGTGATTGAATTCGACAGTAAATGTAGTAAGAATCTATTTACAGGTCCTTGAGGTGTTTATTAAACGTTCTTAATCATTTCTGGGAACTCTCATTGTGTATTTTAACAGTTTTACCACAATTAGACAGTTTGCTTAGAAGTAGTGCCTGGAACCGTCACCATTTTAAATGATAGGCACAAAAAAGCGCCGAAGCCAATCCTCCTAAATTGTAAACATAAACAATATTCTCCTCATTCCAAGGCTTTAGACACCAAATCTGAGCTCTGTAAACATGAACTCTTAATAATTGAAAGCACAGTCCCGTGAAAACGCCACCGAAAGTACCCGGACTGGTAAACATTACCAGAATTACGTTATTTCACAGCTTTCCACTCGAAACCTCCGTGATTAAATTCGACAGTAAATGTAGTAAGAATCTATTTATGTGTACTTGAGGTGTTTATTACACGTTCTTAATCATTTCTGGTAACTCTCATTGTGTATTTTAAGAGTTTTACCACAATTAGACAGTTTGCTTAGAAGTATTTACTGGAACCGCCACCATTTTAACTGATTCACACAAAAAAAACGACAAAGCCAATCCTCCTAAATTGTAAACATAAAAACTATTCTCGTCATTCCAAGGCTTTAGACACCAATTCTGAGCTCTGTAAACATGAACTCTTAATATTTGAAAGCACCGTCCCGTGAAAACGCCACCCGAAATACCCGGATTTTTAAATATAACCAGTATTTTCGTCATTTCACAGCTTTCCAAGGGAAACCTCCGTGATTGAATTCGACAGTAAAAGTAGTAAGAATCTATTTACGTGTACTTGAGGTGTTCATTACACGTTCTTAATCATTTCTGGGGACTATCATTGTGTATTTTAAGAGTTTAACCACAATTAGACAGTTTGCTTAGAAGTATTTACTGGAACCGCCACCATTTTAACTGATTCACACAAAAAAAAACGCCAAAGCCAATCCTCCTAAATTGTAAACATAAAAACTATTCTCGTCATTCCAAGGCTTTAGACACCAACTCTGAGCTCTGTAAACATGAACTCTTAATATTTGAAAGCACAGTCCCGTGAAAACGCCACCAGAAGTACCCGTACTTGTAAACATTACCAGTATTTTCGTCATTTCACAGCTTTCCACTTAAACCTCCGTGATTGAATTCGAAAGTAAAGGTAGAAAGAATCTATTTACGTGTACTTGAGGTGTTCATTACACGTTCTTAATCATTTCTGGGGACTATCATTGTGTATTTTAAGAGTTTAACCACAATTAGACAGTTTGCTTAGAAGTACTTACTGGAACTGCCACCATTTTAACTGCTTCACACAAAGAAACGCCAAAGCCAATCCTCCTAAATTGTAAACATAAAAACTATTCTCGTCATTCCAAGGCTTTAGACACCAATTCTGAGCTCTGTAAACATGAACTCTTAATATTTGAAAGCAAAGTCCCGTGAAAACGCCACCCGAAGTACCCGGAGTTGTAAATATAACCATTATTTTCGCATTTCACAGCTTTCCACTCGAAACTTCCGTGATTGAATTCGACAGTAAATGTAGTAAGAATCTATTTACGTGTACTTGAGGTGTTTATTACACGTTCTTAATCATTTCTGGTAACTCTCATTGTGTATTTTAACAGTTTTACCACAATTAGACAGTTTGCTTAGAAGTATTTACTGGAACCGCCACCATTTTAACTGATTCACACAAAGAAACGACAAAGCCAATCCTCCTAAATTGTAAACATAAAAACTATTCTCGTCATTCCAAGGCTTTAGACACCAATTCTGAGCTCTGTAAACATGAACTCTTAATATTTGAAAGCACAGTCCCGTGAAAACGCCACCAGAAGTACCCGTACTTGTAAACATTACCAGTATTTTCGTCATTTCACAGCTTTCCCTGGAAACCTCCGTGATTGAATTCGAAAGTAAAGGTAGAAAGAATCTATTTACGTGTACTTGAGGTGTTCATTACACGTTCTTAATCATTTCTGGGGACTATCATTGTGTATTTTAAGAGTTTAACCACAATTAGACAGTTTGCTTAGAAGTATTTACTGGAACTGCCACCATTTTAACTGCTTCACACAAAGAAACTACAAAGCCAATCCTCCTAAATTGTAAACATAAAAACTATTCTCGTCATTCCAAGGCTTTAGACACCAAATCTGAGCTCTGTAAACATGAACTCTTAATAATTGAAAGCACAGTCCCGTGAAAACGCCACACAAAGTACCCCGACTTGTAAACATTACCAGAATTACGGCATTTCACAGCTTTCCACTCGAAACCTCCGTGATTGAATTCGACAGTAAATGTAGTAAGAATCTATTAACAGGTCCTTGAGGTGTTTATTAAACGTTCTTAATCATTTCTGGGAACTCTCATTGTGTATTTTAACAGTTTTACCACAATTAGACAGTTTGCTTAGAAGTAGTTCCTGGAACCGTCACCATTTTAAATGATAGGCACAAAAAAGCGCCGAAGCCAATCCTCCTAAATTGTAAACATAAACAATATTCTCCTCATTCCAAGGCTTTAGACACCAATTCTGAGCTCTGTAAACATGAACTCTTAATATTTGAAAGCACCGTCCCGTGAAAACGCCACCCGAAATACCCGGATTTTTAAATATAACCAGTATTTTCGTCATTTCACAGCTTTCCAAGGGAAACCTCCGTGATTGAATTCGACAGTAAATGTAGTAAGAATCTATTTACGTGTACTTGAGGTGTTCATTACACGTTCTTAATCATTTCTGGGGACTATCATTGTGTATTTTAAGAGTTTAACCACAATTAGACAGTTTGCTTAGAAGTATTTACTGGAACCGCCACCATTTTAACTGATTCACACAAAAAAAACGCCAAAGCCCATCCTCCTAAATTGTAAACATAAAAACTATTCTCGTCATTCCAAGGCTTTAGACACCAAATCTGAGCTCTGTAAACATGAACTCTTAATAATTGAAAGCACAGTCCCGTGAAAACGCCACCGAAAGTACCCGGACTGGTAAACATTACCAGAATTACGTTATTTCACAGCTTTCCACTCGAAACCTCCGTGATTAAATTCGACAGTAAATGTAGTAAGAATCTATTTATGTGTACTTGAGGTGTTTATTACATGTTCTTAATCATTTCTGGTAACTCTCATTGTGTATTTTAACAGTTTAACCACAATTAGACAGTTTGCTTAGAAGTATTTACTGGAACCGCCACCATTTTAACTGATTCACACAAAAAAACACGCCAAAGCCAATCCTCCTAAATTGTAAACATAAACAATATTCTCGTCATTCCAAGGCTTTAGACACCAATTCTGAGCTCTGTAAACATGAACTCTTAATATTTGAAAGCACAGTCCCGTGAAAACGCCACCAGAAGTACCCGTACTTGTAAACATTACCAGAATTACGTCATTTCACAGCTTTCCACTCAAAACTTCCGTGATTGAATTCGACAGTAAATGTAGTAAGAATCTATTTACGTGTACTTGAGGTGTTTATTACACGTTCTTAATCATTTCTGGTAACTCTCATTGTGTATTTTAACAGTTTTACCACAATTAGACAGTTTGCTTAGAAGTATTTACTGGAACCGCCACCATTTTAACTGATTCACACAAAGAAACGACAAAGCCAATCCTCCTAAATTGTAAACATAAAAACTATTCTCGTCATTCCAAGGCTTTAGACACCAATTCTGAGCTCTGTAAACATGAACTCTTAATATTTGAAAGCACAGTCCCGTGAAAACGCCACCAGAAGTACCCGTACTTGTAAACATTACCAGTATTTTCGTCATTTCACAGCTTTCCACTGGAAACCTCCGTGATTGAATTCAAAAGTAAAGGTAGAAAGAATCTATTTACGTGTACTTGAGGTGTTCATTACACGTTCTTAATCATTTCTGGGGACTATCATTGTGTATTTTAAGAGTTTAACCACAATTAGACAGTTTGCTTAGAAGTATTTACTGGAACTGCCACCATTTTAACTGCTTCACACAAAGAAACGACAAAGCCAATCCTCCTAAATTGTAAACATAAAAACTATTCTCGTCATTCCAAGGCTTTAGACACCAAATCTGAGCTCTGTAAACATGAACTCTTAATAATTGAAAGCACAGTCCCGTGAAAACGCCACACAAAGTACCCCGACTTGTAAACATTACCAGAATTACGGCATTTCACAGCTTTCCACTCGAAACCTCCGTGATTGAATTCGACAGTAAATGTAGTAAGAATCTATTTACAGGTCCTTGAGGTGTTTATTAAACGTTCTTAATCATTTCTGGGAACTCTCATTGTGTATTTTAACAGTTTTACCACAATTAGACAGTTTGCTTAGAAGTAGTGCCTGGAACCGTCACCATTTTAAATGATAGGCACAAAAAAGCGCCGAAGCCAATCCTCCTAAATTGTAAACATAAACAATATTCTCCTCATTCCAAGGCTTTAGACACCAATTCTGAGCTCTGTAAACATGAACTCTTAATATTTGAAAGCACCGTCCCGTGAAAACGCCACCCGAAATACCCGGATTTTTAAATATAACCAGTATTTTCGTCATTTCACAGCTTTCCAAGGGAAACCTCCGTGATTGAATTCGACAGTAAATGTAGTAAGAATCTATTTACGTGTACTTGAGGTGTTCATTACACGTTCTTAATCATTTCTGGGGACTATCATTGTGTATGTTAATAGTTTTACCACAATTAGACAGTTTGCTTAGAACTGTTTACTGGAACCGCCACCATTTTAACTGATTCACACAAAAAAAACGCCAAAGCCCATCCTCCTAAATTGTAAACATAAAAACTATTCTCGTCGTTCCAAGGCTTTAGACACCAAATCTGAGCTCTGTAAACATGAACTCTTAATAATTGAAAGCACAGTCCCGTGTAAACGCCACCGAAAGTACCCGGACTGGTAAACATTACCAGAATTACGTTATTTCACAGCTTTCCACTCGAAACCTCCGTGATTAAATTCGACAGTAAATGTAGTAAGAATCTATTTATGTGTACTTGAGGTGTTTATTACACGTTCTTAATCATTTCTGGTAACTCTCATTGTGTATTTTAACAGTTTTACCACAATTAGACAGTTTGCTTAGAAGTATTTACTGGAACCGCCACCATTTTAACTGATTCACACAAAAAAACACGCCAAAGCCAATCCTCCTAAATTGTAAACATAAACAATATTCTCGTCATTCCAAGGCTTTAGACACCAATTCTGAGCTCTGTAAACATGAACTCTTAATATTTGAAAGCACAGTCCCGTGAAAACGCCACACAAAGTACCCCGACTTGTAAACATTACCAGAATTACGTCATTTCACAGCTTTCCACTCGAAACTTCCGTGATTGAATTCGACAGTAAATGTAGTAAGAATCTATTTACGTGTACTTGAGATGTTTATTACACGTTCTTAATCATTTCTGGTAACTCTCATTGTGTATTTTAACAGTTTTACCACAATTAGACAGTTTGCTTAGAAGTATTTACTGGAACCGCCACCATTTTAACTGATTCACAAAAAGAAACGCCAAAGCCAATCCTCCTAAATTGTAAACATAAAAACTATTCTCGTCATTCCAAGGCTTTAGACACCAATTCTGAGCTCTGTAAACATGAACTCTTAATATTTGAAAGCAAAGTCCCGTGAAAACGCCACCCGAAGTACCCGGAGTTGTAAATATAACCATTATTTTCGCATTTCACAGCTTTCCAAGGGAAACCTCCGTGATTGAATTAGACAGTAAATGTAGTAAGAATCTATTAACGTGTACTTGAGGTGTTCATTACACGTTCTTTATCATTTCTGGGGACTATCATTGTGTATTTTAAGAGTTTAACCACAATTAGACAGTTTGCTTAGAAGTATTTACTGGAACCGCCACCATTTTAACTGATTCACACAAAAAAAACGCCAAAGCCAATCCTCCTAAATTGTAAACATAAACAATATTCTCGTCATTCCAAGGCTTTAGACACCAATTCTGAGCTCTGTAAACATGAACTCTTAATATTTGAAAGCACAGTCCCGTGAAAACGCCACCAGAAGTACCCGTACTTGTAAACATTACCAGTATTTTCGTAATTTCACAGCTTTCCACTGGAAACCTCGGTGATTGAATTCGACAGTAAATGAAGTAAGAATCTATTTACGTGTACTTGAGATGTTTATTACACGTTCTTAATCATTTCAGGGAACTCTCATTGTGTATGTTAATAGTTTTACCACAATTAGACAGTTTGCTTAGAACTGTTTACTGGAACCGCCACCATTTTAACTGATTCACACAAAAAAAACGCCAAAGCCCATCCTCCTAAATTGTAAACATAAAAACTATTCTCGTCATTCCAAGGCTTTAGACACCAATTCTGAGCTCTGTAAACATGAACTCTTAATATTTGAAAGCACAGTCCCGTGAAAACGCCACCAGAAGTACCCGTACTTGTAAACATTAACAGAATTACGTTATTTCACAGCTTTCCACTCGAAACCTCCGTGATTAAATTCGACAGTAAATGTAGTAAGAATCTATTTATGTGTACTTGAGGTGTTTATTACACGTTCTTAATCATTTCTGGTAACTCTCATTGTGTATTTTAACAGTTTTACCACAATTAGACAGTTTGCTTAGAAGTATTTACTGGAACCGCCACCATTTTAACTGATTCACACAAAAAAACACGCCAAAGCCAATCCTCCTAAATTGTAAACATAAACAATATTCTCGTCATTCCAAGGCTTTAGACACCAATTCTGAGCTCTGTAAACATGAACTCTTAATATTTGAAAGCACAGTCCCGTGAAAACGCCACCAGAAGTACCCGTACTTGTAAACATTACCAGTATTTTCGTCATTTCACAGCTTTCCACTGGAAACCTCGGTGATTGAATTCGACAGTAAATGAAGTAAGAATCTATTTACGTGTACTTGAGATGTTTATTACACGTTCTTAATCATTTCCGGGAACTCTCATTGTGTATGTTAATAGTTTTACCACAATTAGACAGTTTGCTTAGAAGTATTTACTGGAACCGCCACCATTTTAACTGATTCACACAAAGAAACGACAAAGCCAATCCTCCTAAATTGTAAACATAAAAACTATTCTCGTCATTCCAAGGCTTTAGACACCAATTCTGAGCTCTGTAAACATGAACTCTTAATATTTGAAAGCACAGTCCCGTGAAAACGCCACCAGAAGTACCCGTACTTGTAAACATTACCAGTATTTTCGTCATTTCACAGCTTTCCACTGGAAACCTCCGTGATTGAATTCAAAAGTAAAGGTAGAAAGAATCTATTTACGTGTACTTGAGGTGTTCATTACACGTTCTTAATCATTTCTGGGGACTATCATTGTGTATTTTAAGAGTTTAACCACAATTAGACAGTTTGCTTAGAAGTATTTACTGGAACTGCCACCATTTTAACTGCTTCACACAAAGAAACGACAAAGCCAATCCTCCTAAATTGTAAACATAAAAACTATTCTCGTCATTCCAAGGCTTTAGACACCAAATCTGAGCTCTGTAAACATGAACTCTTAATAATTGAAAGCACAGTCCCGTGTAAACGCCACCGAAAGTACCCGGACTGGTAAACATTACCAGAATTACGTTATTTCACAGCTTTCCACTCGAAACCTCCGTGATTAAATTCGACAGTAAATGTAGTAAGAATCTATTTATGTGTACTTGAGGTGTTTATTACACGTTCTTAATCATTTCTGGTAACTCTCATTGTGTATTTTAACAGTTTTACCACAATTAGACAGTTTGCTTAGAAGTATTTACTGGAACCGCCACCATTTTAACTGATTCACACAAAAAAACACGCCAAAGCCAATCCTCCTAAATTGTAAACATAAACAATATTCTCGTCATTCCAAGGCTTTAGACACCAATTCTGAGCTCTGTAAACATGAACTCTTAATATTTGAAAGCACAGTCCCGTGAAAACGCCACACAAAGTACCCCGACTTGTAAACATTACCAGAATTACGGCATTTCACAGCTTTCCACTCGAAACCTCCGTGATTGAATTCGACAGTAAATGTAGTAAGAATCTATTTACAGGTCCTTGAGGTGTTTATTAAACGTTCTTAATCATTTCTGGGAACTCTCATTGTGTATTTTAACAGTTTTACCACAATTAGACAGTTTGCTTAGAAGTAGTTCCTGGAACCGTCACCATTTTAAATGATAGGCACAAAAAAGCGCCGAAGCCAATCCTCCTAAATTGTAAACATAAATAATATTCTCCTCATTCCAAGGCTTTAGACACCAATTCTGAGCTCTGTAAACATGAACTCTTAATATTTGAAAGCACCGTCCCGTGAAAACGCCACCCGAAATACCCGGATTTTTAAATATAACCAGTATTTTCGTCATTTCACAGCTTTCCAAGGGAAACCTCCGTGATTGAATTCGACAGTAAATGTAGTAAGAATCTATTTACGTGTACTTGAGGTGTTCATTACACGTTCTTAATCATTTCTGGGGACTATCATTGTGTATTTTAAGAGTTTAACCACAATTAGACAGTTTGCTTAGAAGTATTTACTGGAACCGCCACCATTTTAACTGATTCACACAAAAAAAACGCCAAAGCCAATCCTCCTAAATTGTAAACATAAAAACTATTCTCGTCATTCCAAGGCTTTAGACACCAATTCTGAGCTCTGTAAACATGAACTCTTAATATTTGAAAGCACAGTCCCGTGAAAACGCCACCAGAAGTACCCGTACTTGTAAACATTACCAGTATTTTCGTCATTTCACAGCTTTCCACTGGAAACCTCGGTGATTGAATTCGACAGTAAATGAAGTAAGAATCTATTTACGTGTACTTGAGATGTTTATTACACGTTCTTAATCATTTCCGGGAACTCTCATTGTGTATGTTAATAGTTTTACCACAATTAGACAGTTTGCTTAGAACTGTTTACTGGAACCGCCACCATTTTAACTGATTCACACAAAAAAAACGCCAAAGCCCATCCTCCTAAATTGTAAACATAAAAACTATTCTCGTCATTCCAAGGCTTTAGACACCAAATCTGAGCTCTGTAAACATGAACTCTTAATAATTGAAAGCACAGTCCCGTGAAAACGCCACCGAAAGTACCCGGACTGGTAAACATTACCAGAATTACGTTATTTCACAGCTTTCCACTCGAAACCTCCGTGATTAAATTCGACAGTAAATGTAGTAAGAATCTATTTATGTGTACTTGAGGTGTTTATTACATGTTCTTAATCATTTCTGGTAACTCTCATTGTGTATTTTAACAGTTTAACCACAATTAGACAGTTTGCTTAGAAGTATTTACTGGAACCGCCACCATTTTAACTGATTCACACAAAAAAACACGCCAAAGCCAATCCTCCTAAATTGTAAACATAAACAATATTCTCGTCATTCCAAGGCTTTAGACACCAATTCTGAGCTCTGTAAACATGAACTCTTAATATTTGAAAGCACAGTCCCGTGAAAACGCCACCAGAAGTACCCGTACTTGTAAACATTACCAGAATTACGTCATTTCACAGCTTTCCACTCGAAACTTCCGTGATTGAATTCGACAGTAAATGTAGTAAGAATCTATTTACGTGTACTTGAGGTGTTTATTACACGTTCTTAATCATTTCTGGTAACTCTCATTGTGTATTTTAACAGTTTTACCACAATTAGACAGTTTGCTTAGAAGTATTTACTGGGACCGCCACCATTTTAACTGATTCACACAAAGAAACGACAAAGCCAATCCTCCTAAATTGTAAACATAAAAACTATTCTCGTCATTCCAAGGCTTTAGACACCAATTCTGAGCTCTGTAAACATGAACTCTTAATATTTGAAAGCACAGTCCCGTGAAAACGCCACCAGAAGTACCCGTACTTGTAAACATTACCAGTATTTTCGTCATTTCACAGCTTTCCACTGGAAACCTCCGTGATTGAATTCGACAGTAAATGTAGTAAGAATCTATTTACAGGTCCTTGAGGTGTTTATTAAACGTTCTTAATCATTTCTGGGAACTCTCATTGTGTATTTTAACAGTTTTACCACAATTAGACAGTTTGCTTAGAAGTAGTGCCTGGAACCGTCACCATTTTAAATGATAGGCACAAAAAAGCGCCGAAGCCAATCCTCCTAAATTGTAAACATAAACAATATTCTCCTCATTCCAAGGCTTTAGACACCAATTCTGAGCTCTGTAAACATGAACTCTTAATATTTGAAAGCACCGTCCCGTGAAAACGCCACCCGAAATACCCGGATTTTTAAATATAACCAGTATTTTCGTCATTTCACAGCTTTCCAAGGGAAACCTCCGTGATTGAATTCGACAGTAAATGTAGTAAGAATCTATTTACGTGTACTTGAGGTGTTCTTTACACGTTCTTAATCATTTCTGGGGACTATCATTGTGTATGTTAATAGTTTTACCACAATTAGACAGTTTGCTTAGAACTGTTTACTGGAACCGCCACCATTTTAACTGATTCACACAAAAAAAACGCCAAAGCCCATCCTCCTAAATTGTAAACATAAAAACTATTCTCGTCATTCCAAGGCTTTAGACACCAAATCTGAGCTCTGTAAACATGAACTCTTAATAATTGAAAGCACAGTCCCGTGTAAACGCCACCGAAAGTACCCGGACTGGTAAACATTACCAGAATTACGTTATTTCACAGCTTTCCACTCGAAACCTCCGTGATTAAATTCGACAGTAAATGTAGTAAGAATCTATTTACGTGTACTTGAGGTGTTTATTACACGTTCTTAATCATTTCTGGTAACTCTCATTGTGTATTTTAACAGTTTAACCACAATTAGACAGTTTGCTTAGAAGTATTTACTGGAACCGCCACCATTTTAACTGATTCACACAAAAAAACACGCCAAAGCCAATCCTCCTAAATTGTAAACATAAACAATATTCTCGTCATTCCAAGGCTTTAGACACCAATTCTGAGCTCTGTAAACATGAACTCTTAATATTTGAAAGCACAGTCCCGTGAAAACGCCACCAGAAGTACCCGTACTTGTAAACATTACCAGTATTTTCGTCATTTCACAGCTTTCCACTGGAAACCTCCGTGATTGAATTCAAAAGTAAAGGTAGAAAGAATCTATTTACGTGTACTTGAGGTGTTCATTACACGTTCTTAATCATTTCTGGGGACTATCATTGTGTATTTTAAGAGTTTAACCACAATTAGACAGTTTGCTTAGAAGTATTTACTGGAACTGCCACCATTTTAACTGCTTCACACAAAGAAACGACAAAGCCAATCCTCCTAAATTGTAAACATAAAAACTATTCTCGTCATTCCAAGGCTTTAGACACCAAATCTGAGCTCTGTAAACATGAACTCTTAATAATTGAAAGCACAGTCCCGTGAAAACGCCACACAAAGTACCCCGACTTGTAAACATTACCAGAATTACGGCATTTCACAGCTTTCCACTCGAAACCTCCGTGATTGAATTCGACAGTAAATGTAGTAAGAATCTATTTACAGGTCCTTGAGGTGTTTATTAAACGTTCTTAATCATTTCTGGGAACTCTCATTGTGTATTTTAACAGTTTTACCACAATTAGACAGTTTGCTTAGAAGTAGTGCCTGGAACCGTCACCATTTTAAATGATAGGCACAAAAAAGCGCCGAAGCCAATCCTCCTAAATTGTAAACATAAACAATATTCTCCTCATTCCAAGGCTTTAGACACCAATTCTGAGCTCTGTAAACATGAACTCTTAATATTTGAAAGCACCGTCCCGTGAAAACGCCACCCGAAATACCCGGATTTTTAAATATAACCAGTATTTTCGTCATTTCACAGCTTTCCAAGGGAAACCTCCGTGATTGAATTCGACAGTAAATGTAGTAAGAATCTATTTACGTGTACTTGAGGTGTTCATTACACGTTCTTAATCATTTCTGGGGACTATCAGTGTGTATGTTAATAGTTTTACCACAATTAGACAGTTTGCTTAGAACTGTTTACTGGAACCGCCACCATTTTAACTGATTCACACAAAAAAAACGCCAAAGCCCATCCTCCTAAATTGTAAACATAAAAACTATTCTCGTCATTCCAAGGCTTTAGACACCAAATCTGAGCTCTGTAAACATGAACTCTTAATAATTGAAAGCACAGTCCCGTGTAAACGCCACCGAAAGTACCCGGACTGGTAAACATTACCAGAATTACGTTATTTCACAGCTTTCCACTCGAAACCTCCGTGATTAAATTCGACAGTAAATGTAGTAAGAATCTATTTATGTGTACTTGAGGTGTTTATTACACGTTCTTAATCATTTCTGGTAACTCTCATTGTGTATTTTAACAGTTTTACCACAATTAGACAGTTTGCTTAGAAGTAGTTCCTGGAACCGTCACCATTTTAAATGATAGGCACAAAAAAGCGCCGAAGCCAATCCTCCTAAATTGTAAACATAAATAATATTCTCCTCATTCCAAGGCTTTAGACACCAATTCTGAGCTCTGTAAACATGAACTCTTAATATTTGAAAGCACCGTCCCGTGAAAACGCCACCCGAAATACCCGGATTTTTAAATATAACCAGTATTTTCGTCATTTCACAGCTTTCCAAGGGAAACCTCCGTGATTGAATTCGACAGTAAATGTAGTAAGAATCTATTTACGTGTACTTGAGGTGTTCATTACACGTTCTTAATCATTTCTGGGGACTATCATTGTGTATTTTAAGAGTTTAACCACAATTAGACAGTTTGCTTAGAAGTATTTACTGGAACCGCCACCATTTTAACTGATTCACACAAAAAAAACGCCAAAGCCAATCCTCCTAAATTGTAAACATAAAAACTATTCTCGTCATTCCAAGGCTTTAGACACCAATTCTGAGCTCTGTAAACATGAACTCTTAATATTTGAAAGCACAGTCCCGTGAAAACGCCACCAGAAGTACCCGTACTTGTAAACATTACCAGTATTTTCGTCATTTCACAGCTTTCCACTGGAAACCTCGGTGATTGAATTCGACAGTAAATGAAGTAAGAATCTATTTACGTGTACTTGAGATGTTTATTACACGTTCTTAATCATTTCCGGGAACTCTCATTGTGTATGTTAATAGTTTTACCACAATTAGACAGTTTGCTTAGAACTGTTTACTGGAACCGCCACCATTTTAACTGATTCACACAAAAAAAACGCCAAAGCCCATCCTCCTAAATTGTAAACATAAAAACTATTCTCGTCATTCCAAGGCTTTAGACACCAAATCTGAGCTCTGTAAACATGAACTCTTAATAATTGAAAGCACAGTCCCGTGAAAACGCCACCGAAAGTACCCGGACTGGTAAACATTACCAGAATTACGTTATTTCACAGCTTTCCACTCGAAACCTCCGTGATTAAATTCGACAGTAAATGTAGTAAGAATCTATTTATGTGTACTTGAGGTGTTTATTACATGTTCTTAATCATTTCTGGTAACTCTCATTGTGTATTTTAACAGTTTAACCACAATTAGACAGTTTGCTTAGAAGTATTTACTGGAACCGCCACCATTTTAACTGATTCACACAAAAAAACACGCCAAAGCCAATCCTCCTAAATTGTAAACATAAACAATATTCTCGTCATTCCAAGGCTTTAGACACCAATTCTGAGCTCTGTAAACATGAACTCTTAATATTTGAAAGCACAGTCCCGTGAAAACGCCACCAGAAGTACCCGTACTTGTAAACATTACCAGAATTACGTCATTTCACAGCTTTCCACTCGAAACTTCCGTGATTGAATTCGACAGTAAATGTAGTAAGAATCTATTTACGTGTACTTGAGGTGTTTATTACACGTTCTTAATCATTTCTGGTAACTCTCATTGTGTATTTTAACAGTTTTACCACAATTAGACAGTTTGCTTAGAAGTATTTACTGGGACCGCCACCATTTTAACTGATTCACACAAAGAAACGACAAAGCCAATCCTCCTAAATTGTAAACATAAAAACTATTCTCGTCATTCCAAGGCTTTAGACACCAATTCTGAGCTCTGTAAACATGAACTCTTAATATTTGAAAGCACAGTCCCGTGAAAACGCCACCAGAAGTACCCGTACTTGTAAACATTACCAGTATTTTCGTCATTTCACAGCTTTCCACTGGAAACCTCCGTGATTGAATTCGACAGTAAATGTAGTAAGAATCTATTTACAGGTCCTTGAGGTGTTTATTAAACGTTCTTAATCATTTCTGGGAACTCTCATTGTGTATTTTAACAGTTTTACCACAATTAGACAGTTTGCTTAGAAGTAGTGCCTGGAACCGTCACCATTTTAAATGATAGGCACAAAAAAGCGCCGAAGCCAATCCTCCTAAATTGTAAACATAAACAATATTCTCCTCATTCCAAGGCTTTAGACACCAATTCTGAGCTCTGTAAACATGAACTCTTAATATTTGAAAGCACCGTCCCGTGAAAACGCCACCCGAAATACCCGGATTTTTAAATATAACCAGTATTTTCGTCATTTCACAGCTTTCCAAGGGAAACCTCCGTGATTGAATTCGACAGTAAATGTAGTAAGAATCTATTTACGTGTACTTGAGGTGTTCTTTACACGTTCTTAATCATTTCTGGGGACTATCATTGTGTATGTTAATAGTTTTACCACAATTAGACAGTTTGCTTAGAACTGTTTACTGGAACCGCCACCATTTTAACTGATTCACACAAAAAAAACGCCAAAGCCCATCCTCCTAAATTGTAAACATAAAAACTATTCTCGTCATTCCAAGGCTTTAGACACCAAATCTGAGCTCTGTAAACATGAACTCTTAATAATTGAAAGCACAGTCCCGTGTAAACGCCACCGAAAGTACCCGGACTGGTAAACATTACCAGAATTACGTTATTTCACAGCTTTCCACTCGAAACCTCCGTGATTAAATTCGACAGTAAATGTAGTAAGAATCTATTTACGTGTACTTGAGGTGTTTATTACACGTTCTTAATCATTTCTGGTAACTCTCATTGTGTATTTTAACAGTTTAACCACAATTAGACAGTTTGCTTAGAAGTATTTACTGGAACCGCCACCATTTTAACTGATTCACACAAAAAAACACGCCAAAGCCAATCCTCCTAAATTGTAAACATAAACAATATTCTCGTCATTCCAAGGCTTTAGACACCAATTCTGAGCTCTGTAAACATGAACTCTTAATATTTGAAAGCACAGTCCCGTGAAAACGCCACCAGAAGTACCCGTACTTGTAAACATTACCAGTATTTTCGTCATTTCACAGCTTTCCACTGGAAACCTCCGTGATTGAATTCAAAAGTAAAGGTAGAAAGAATCTATTTACGTGTACTTGAGGTGTTCATTACACGTTCTTAATCATTTCTGGGGACTATCATTGTGTATTTTAAGAGTTTAACCACAATTAGACAGTTTGCTTAGAAGTATTTACTGGAACTGCCACCATTTTAACTGCTTCACACAAAGAAACGACAAAGCCAATCCTCCTAAATTGTAAACATAAAAACTATTCTCGTCATTCCAAGGCTTTAGACACCAAATCTGAGCTCTGTAAACATGAACTCTTAATAATTGAAAGCACAGTCCCGTGAAAACGCCACACAAAGTACCCCGACTTGTAAACATTACCAGAATTACGGCATTTCACAGCTTTCCACTCGAAACCTCCGTGATTGAATTCGACAGTAAATGTAGTAAGAATCTATTTACAGGTCCTTGAGGTGTTTATTAAACGTTCTTAATCATTTCTGGGAACTCTCATTGTGTATTTTAACAGTTTTACCACAATTAGACAGTTTGCTTAGAAGTAGTGCCTGGAACCGTCACCATTTTAAATGATAGGCACAAAAAAGCGCCGAAGCCAATCCTCCTAAATTGTAAACATAAACAATATTCTCCTCATTCCAAGGCTTTAGACACCAATTCTGAGCTCTGTAAACATGAACTCTTAATATTTGAAAGCACCGTCCCGTGAAAACGCCACCCGAAATACCCGGATTTTTAAATATAACCAGTATTTTCGTCATTTCACAGCTTTCCAAGGGAAACCTCCGTGATTGAATTCGACAGTAAATGTAGTAAGAATCTATTTACGTGTACTTGAGGTGTTCATTACACGTTCTTAATCATTTCTGGGGACTATCAGTGTGTATGTTAATAGTTTTACCACAATTAGACAGTTTGCTTAGAACTGTTTACTGGAACCGCCACCATTTTAACTGATTCACACAAAAAAAACGCCAAAGCCCATCCTCCTAAATTGTAAACATAAAAACTATTCTCGTCATTCCAAGGCTTTAGACACCAAATCTGAGCTCTGTAAACATGAACTCTTAATAATTGAAAGCACAGTCCCGTGTAAACGCCACCGAAAGTACCCGGACTGGTAAACATTACCAGAATTACGTTATTTCACAGCTTTCCACTCGAAACCTCCGTGATTAAATTCGACAGTAAATGTAGTAAGAATCTATTTATGTGTACTTGAGGTGTTTATTACACGTTCTTAATCATTTCTGGTAACTCTCATTGTGTATTTTAACAGTTTTACCACAATTAGACAGTTTGCTTAGAAGTATTTACTGGAACCGCCACCATTTTAACTGATTCACACAAAAAAACACGCCAAAGCCAATCCTCCTAAATTGTAAACATAAACAATATTCTCGTCATTCCAAGGCTTTAGACACCAATTCTGAGCTCTGTAAACATGAACTCTTAATATTTGAAAGCACAGTCCCGTGAAAACGCCACCAGAAGTACCCGTACTTGTAAACATTACCAGTATTTTCGTCATTTCACAGCTTTCCACTGGAAACCTCCGTGATTGAATTCAAAAGTAAAGGTAGAAAGAATCTATTTACGTGTACTTGAGGTGTTCATTACACGTTCTTAATCATTTCTGGGGACTATCATTGTGTATTTTAAGAGTTTAACCACAATTAGACAGTTTGCTTAGAAGTATTTACTGGAACTGCCACCATTTTAACTGCTTCACACAAAGAAACGACAAAGCCAATCCTCCTAAATTGTAAACATAAAAACTATTCTCGTCATTCCAAGGCTTTAGACACCAAATCTGAGCTCTGTAAACATGAACTCTTAATAATTGAAAGCACAGTCCCGTGAAAACGCCACACAAAGTACCCCGACTTGTAAACATTACCAGAATTACGGCATTTCACAGCTTTCCACTCGAAACCTCCGTGATTGAATTCGACAGTAAATGTAGTAAGAATCTATTTACAGGTCCTTGAGGTGTTTATTAAACGTTCTTAATCATTTCTGGGAACTCTCATTGTGTATTTTAACAGTTTTACCACAATTAGACAGTTTGCTTAGAAGTAGTGCCTGGAACCGTCACCATTTTAAATGATAGGCACAAAAAAGCGCCGAAGCCAATCCTCCTAAATTGTAAACATAAACAATATTCTCCTCATTCCAAGGCTTTAGACACCAATTCTGAGCTCTGTAAACATGAACTCTTAATATTTGAAAGCACCGTCCCGTGAAAACGCCACCCGAAATACCCGGATTTTTAAATATAACCAGTATTTTCGTCATTTCACAGCTTTCCAAGGGAAACCTCCGTGATTGAATTCGACAGTAAATGTAGTAAGAATCTATTTACGTGTACTTGAGGTGTTCATTACACGTTCTTAATCATTTCTGGGGACTATCAGTGTGTATGTTAATAGTTTTACCACAATTAGACAGTTTGCTTAGAACTGTTTACTGGAACCGCCACCATTTTAACTGATTCACACAAAAAAAACGCCAAAGCCCATCCTCCTAAATTGTAAACATAAAAACTATTCTCGTCATTCCAAGGCTTTAGACACCAAATCTGAGCTCTGTAAACATGAACTCTTAATAATTGAAAGCACAGTCCCGTGAAAACGCCACCAGAAGTACCCGTACTTGTAAACATTACCAGTATTTTCGTCATTTCACAGCTTTCCACTGGAAACCTCCGTGATTGAATTCGACAGTAAATGTAGTAAGAATCTATTTACAGGTCCTTGAGGTGTTTATTAAACGTTCTTAATCATTTCTGGGAACTCTCATTGTGTATTTTAACAGTTTTACCACAATTAGACAGTTTGCTTAGAAGTAGTGCCTGGAACCGTCACCATTTTAAATGATAGGCACAAAAAAGCGCCGAAGCCAATCCTCCTAAATTGTAAACATAAACAATATTCTCCTCATTCCAAGGCTTTAGACACCAATTCTGAGCTCTGTAAACATGAACTCTTAATATTTGAAAGCACCGTCCCGTGAAAACGCCACCCGAAATACCCGGATTTTTAAATATAACCAGTATTTTCGTCATTTCACAGCTTTCCAAGGGAAACCTCCGTGATTGAATTCGACAGTAAATGTAGTAAGAATCTATTTACGTGTACTTGAGGTGTTCTTTACACGTTCTTAATCATTTCTGGGGACTATCATTGTGTATGTTAATAGTTTTACCACAATTAGACAGTTTGCTTAGAACTGTTTACTGGAACCGCCACCATTTTAACTGATTCACACAAAAAAAACGCCAAAGCCCATCCTCCTAAATTGTAAACATAAAAACTATTCTCGTCATTCCAAGGCTTTAGACACCAAATCTGAGCTCTGTAAACATGAACTCTTAATAATTGAAAGCACAGTCCCGTGTAAACGCCACCGAAAGTACCCGGACTGGTAAACATTACCAGAATTACGTTATTTCACAGCTTTCCACTCGAAACCTCCGTGATTAAATTCGACAGTAAATGTAGTAAGAATCTATTTACGTGTACTTGAGGTGTTTATTACACGTTCTTAATCATTTCTGGTAACTCTCATTGTGTATTTTAACAGTTTAACCACAATTAGACAGTTTGCTTAGAAGTATTTACTGGAACCGCCACCATTTTAACTGATTCACACAAAAAAACACGCCAAAGCCAATCCTCCTAAATTGTAAACATAAACAATATTCTCGTCATTCCAAGGCTTTAGACACCAATTCTGAGCTCTGTAAACATGAACTCTTAATATTTGAAAGCACAGTCCCGTGAAAACGCCACCAGAAGTACCCGTACTTGTAAACATTACCAGTATTTTCGTCATTTCACAGCTTTCCACTGGAAACCTCCGTGATTGAATTCAAAAGTAAAGGTAGAAAGAATCTATTTACGTGTACTTGAGGTGTTCATTACACGTTCTTAATCATTTCTGGGGACTATCATTGTGTATTTTAAGAGTTTAACCACAATTAGACAGTTTGCTTAGAAGTATTTACTGGAACTGCCACCATTTTAACTGCTTCACACAAAGAAACGACAAAGCCAATCCTCCTAAATTGTAAACATAAAAACTATTCTCGTCATTCCAAGGCTTTAGACACCAAATCTGAGCTCTGTAAACATGAACTCTTAATAATTGAAAGCACAGTCCCGTGAAAACGCCACACAAAGTACCCCGACTTGTAAACATTACCAGAATTACGGCATTTCACAGCTTTCCACTCGAAACCTCCGTGATTGAATTCGACAGTAAATGTAGTAAGAATCTATTTACAGGTCCTTGAGGTGTTTATTAAACGTTCTTAATCATTTCTGGGAACTCTCATTGTGTATTTTAACAGTTTTACCACAATTAGACAGTTTGCTTAGAAGTAGTGCCTGGAACCGTCACCATTTTAAATGATAGGCACAAAAAAGCGCCGAAGCCAATCCTCCTAAATTGTAAACATAAACAATATTCTCCTCATTCCAAGGCTTTAGACACCAATTCTGAGCTCTGTAAACATGAACTCTTAATATTTGAAAGCACCGTCCCGTGAAAACGCCACCCGAAATACCCGGATTTTTAAATATAACCAGTATTTTCGTCATTTCACAGCTTTCCAAGGGAAACCTCCGTGATTGAATTCGACAGTAAATGTAGTAAGAATCTATTTACGTGTACTTGAGGTGTTCATTACACGTTCTTAATCATTTCTGGGGACTATCAGTGTGTATGTTAATAGTTTTACCACAATTAGACAGTTTGCTTAGAACTGTTTACTGGAACCGCCACCATTTTAACTGATTCACACAAAAAAAACGCCAAAGCCCATCCTCCTAAATTGTAAACATAAAAACTATTCTCGTCATTCCAAGGCTTTAGACACCAAATCTGAGCTCTGTAAACATGAACTCTTAATAATTGAAAGCACAGTCCCGTGTAAACGCCACCGAAAGTACCCGGACTGGTAAACATTACCAGAATTACGTTATTTCACAGCTTTCCACTCGAAACCTCCGTGATTAAATTCGACAGTAAATGTAGTAAGAATCTATTTATGTGTACTTGAGGTGTTTATTACACGTTCTTAATCATTTCTGGTAACTCTCATTGTGTATTTTAACAGTTTTACCACAATTAGACAGTTTGCTTAGAAGTATTTACTGGAACCGCCACCATTTTAACTGATTCACACAAAAAAACACGCCAAAGCCAATCCTCCTAAATTGTAAACATAAACAATATTCTCGTCATTCCAAGGCTTTAGACACCAATTCTGAGCTCTGTAAACATGAACTCTTAATATTTGAAAGCACAGTCCCGTGAAAACGCCACCAGAAGTACCCGTACTTGTAAACATTACCAGTATTTTCGTCATTTCACAGCTTTCCACTGGAAACCTCCGTGATTGAATTCAAAAGTAAAGGTAGAAAGAATCTATTTACGTGTACTTGAGGTGTTCATTACACGTTCTTAATCATTTCTGGGGACTATCATTGTGTATTTTAAGAGTTTAACCACAATTAGACAGTTTGCTTAGAAGTATTTACTGGAACTGCCACCATTTTAACTGCTTCACACAAAGAAACGACAAAGCCAATCCTCCTAAATTGTAAACATAAAAACTATTCTCGTCATTCCAAGGCTTTAGACACCAAATCTGAGCTCTGTAAACATGAACTCTTAATAATTGAAAGCACAGTCCCGTGAAAACGCCACACAAAGTACCCCGACTTGTAAACATTACCAGAATTACGGCATTTCACAGCTTTCCACTCGAAACCTCCGTGATTGAATTCGACAGTAAATGTAGTAAGAATCTATTTACAGGTCCTTGAGGTGTTTATTAAACGTTCTTAATCATTTCTGGGAACTCTCATTGTGTATTTTAACAGTTTTACCACAATTAGACAGTTTGCTTAGAAGTAGTGCCTGGAACCGTCACCATTTTAAATGATAGGCACAAAAAAGCGCCGAAGCCAATCCTCCTAAATTGTAAACATAAACAATATTCTCCTCATTCCAAGGCTTTAGACACCAATTCTGAGCTCTGTAAACATGAACTCTTAATATTTGAAAGCACCGTCCCGTGAAAACGCCACCCGAAATACCCGGATTTTTAAATATAACCAGTATTTTCGTCATTTCACAGCTTTCCAAGGGAAACCTCCGTGATTGAATTCGACAGTAAATGTAGTAAGAATCTATTTACGTGTACTTGAGGTGTTCATTACACGTTCTTAATCATTTCTGGGGACTATCAGTGTGTATGTTAATAGTTTTACCACAATTAGACAGTTTGCTTAGAACTGTTTACTGGAACCGCCACCATTTTAACTGATTCACACAAAAAAAACGCCAAAGCCCATCCTCCTAAATTGTAAACATAAAAACTATTCTCGTCATTCCAAGGCTTTAGACACCAAATCTGAGCTCTGTAAACATGAACTCTTAATAATTGAAAGCACAGTCCCGTGTAAACGCCACCGAAAGTACCCGGACTGGTAAACATTACCAGAATTACGTTATTTCACAGCTTTCCACTCGAAACCTCCGTGATTAAATTCGACAGTAAATGTAGTAAGAATCTATTTATGTGTACTTGAGGTGTTTATTACACGTTCTTAATCATTTCTGGTAACTCTCATTGTGTATTTTAACAGTTTTACCACAATTAGACAGTTTGCTTAGAAGTATTTACTGGAACCGCCACCATTTTAACTGATTCACACAAAAAAACACGCCAAAGCCAATCCTCCTAAATTGTAAACATAAACAATATTCTCGTCATTCCAAGGCTTTAGACACCAATTCTGAGCTCTGTAAACATGAACTCTTAATATTTGAAAGCACAGTCCCGTGAAAACGCCACCAGAAGTACCCGTACTTGTAAACATTACCAGTATTTTCGTCATTTCACAGCTTTCCACTGGAAACCTCCGTGATTGAATTCAAAAGTAAAGGTAGAAAGAATCTATTTACGTGTACTTGAGGTGTTCATTACACGTTCTTAATCATTTCTGGGGACTATCATTGTGTATTTTAAGAGTTTAACCACAATTAGACAGTTTGCTTAGAAGTATTTACTGGAACTGCCACCATTTTAACTGCTTCACACAAAGAAACGACAAAGCCAATCCTCCTAAATTGTAAACATAAAAACTATTCTCGTCATTCCAAGGCTTTAGACACCAAATCTGAGCTCTGTAAACATGAACTCTTAATAATTGAAAGCACAGTCCCGTGAAAACGCCACACAAAGTACCCCGACTTGTAAACATTACCAGAATTACGGCATTTCACAGCTTTCCACTCGAAACCTCCGTGATTGAATTCGACAGTAAATGTAGTAAGAATCTATTTACAGGTCCTTGAGGTGTTTATTAAACGTTCTTAATCATTTCTGGGAACTCTCATTGTGTATTTTAACAGTTTTACCACAATTAGACAGTTTGCTTAGAAGTAGTGCCTGGAACCGTCACCATTTTAAATGATAGGCACAAAAAAGCGCCGAAGCCAATCCTCCTAAATTGTAAACATAAACAATATTCTCCTCATTCCAAGGCTTTAGACACCAATTCTGAGCTCTGTAAACATGAACTCTTAATATTTGAAAGCACCGTCCCGTGAAAACGCCACCCGAAATACCCGGATTTTTAAATATAACCAGTATTTTCGTCATTTCACAGCTTTCCAAGGGAAACCTCCGTGATTGAATTCGACAGTAAATGTAGTAAGAATCTATTTACGTGTACTTGAGGTGTTCATTACACGTTCTTAATCATTTCTGGGGACTATCAGTGTGTATGTTAATAGTTTTACCACAATTAGACAGTTTGCTTAGAACTGTTTACTGGAACCGCCACCATTTTAACTGATTCACACAAAAAAAACGCCAAAGCCCATCCTCCTAAATTGTAAACATAAAAACTATTCTCGTCATTCCAAGGCTTTAGACACCAAATCTGAGCTCTGTAAACATGAACTCTTAATAATTGAAAGCACAGTCCCGTGTAAACGCCACCGAAAGTACCCGGACTGGTAAACATTACCAGAATTACGTTATTTCACAGCTTTCCACTCGAAACCTCCGTGATTAAATTCGACAGTAAATGTAGTAAGAATCTATTTATGTGTACTTGAGGTGTTTATTACACGTTCTTAATCATTTCTGGTAACTCTCATTGTGTATTTTAACAGTTTTACCACAATTAGACAGTTTGCTTAGAAGTATTTACTGGAACCGCCACCATTTTAACTGATTCACACAAAAAAACACGCCAAAGCCAATCCTCCTAAATTGTAAACATAAACAATATTCTCGTCATTCCAAGGCTTTAGACACCAATTCTGAGCTCTGTAAACATGAACTCTTAATATTTGAAAGCACAGTCCCGTGAAAACGCCACCAGAAGTACCCGTACTTGTAAACATTACCAGAATTACGTCATTTCACAGCTTTCCACTCGAAACTTCCGTGATTGAATTCGACAGTAAATGTAGTAAGAATCTATTTACGTGTACTTGAGGTGTTTATTACACGTTCTTAATCATTTCTGGTAACTCTCATTGTGTATTTTAACAGTTTTACCACAATTAGACAGTTTGCTTAGAAGTATTTACTGGAACCGCCACCATTTTAACTGATTCACAAAAAGAAACGCCAAAGCCAATCCTCCTAAATTGTAAACATAAAAACTATTCTCGTCATTCCAAGGCTTTAGACACCAATTCTGAGCTCTGTAAACATGAACTCTTAATATTTGAAAGCAAAGTCCCGTGAAAACGCCACCAGAAGTACCCGTACTTGTAAACATTACCAGTATTTTCGTCATTTCACAGCTTTCCACTGGAAACCTCCGTGATTGAATTCAAAAGTAAAGGTAGAAAGAATCTATTTACGTGTACTTGAGGTGTTCATTACACGTTCTTAATCATTTCTGGGGACTATCATTGTGTATTTTAAGAGTTTAACCACAATTAGACAGTTTGCTTAGAAGTATTTACTGGAACTGCCACCATTTTAACTGCTTCACACAAAGAAACGACAAAGCCAATCCTCCTAAATTGTAAACATAAAAACTATTCTCGTCATTCCAAGGCTTTAGACACCAAATCTGAGCTCTGTAAACATGAACTCTTAATAATTGAAAGCACAGTCCCGTGAAAACGCCACACAAAGTACCCCGACTTGTAAACATTACCAGAATTACGGCATTTCACAGCTTTCCACTCGAAACCTCCGTGATTGAATTCGACAGTAAATGTAGTAAGAATCTATTTACAGGTCCTTGAGGTGTTTATTAAACGTTCTTAATCATTTCTGGGAACTCTCATTGTGTATTTTAACAGTTTTACCACAATTAGACAGTTTGCTTAGAAGTAGTGCCTGGAACCGTCACCATTTTAAATGATAGGCACAAAAAAGCGCCGAAGCCAATCCTCCTAAATTGTAAACATAAACAATATTCTCCTCATTCCAAGGCTTTAGACACCAATTCTGAGCTCTGTAAACATGAACTCTTAATATTTGAAAGCACCGTCCCGTGAAAACGCCACCCGAAATACCCGGATTTTTAAATATAACCAGTATTTTAGTCATTTCACAGCTTTCCAAGGGAAACCTCCGTGATTGAATTCGACAGTAAATGTAGTAAGAATCTATTTACGTGTACTTGAGGTGTTCATTACACGTTCTTAATCATTTCTGGGGACTATCATTGTGTATGTTAATAGTTTTACCACAATTAGACAGTTTGCTTAGAACTGTTTACTGGAACCGCCACCATTTTAACTGATTCACACAAAAAAAACGCCAAAGCCAATCCTCCTAAATTGTAAACATAAAAACTATTCTCGTCATTCCAAGGCTTTAGACACCAAATCTGAGCTCTGTAAACATGAACTCTTAATAATTGAAAGCACAGTCCCGTGAAAACGCCACCGAAAGTACCCGGACTGGTAAACATTACCAGAATTACGTTATTTCACAGCTTTCCACTCGAAACCTCCGTGATTAAATTCGACAGTAAATGTAGTAAGAATCTATTTATGTGTACTTGAGGTGTTTATTACATGTTCTTAATCATTTCTGGTAACTCTCATTGTGTATTTTAACAGTTTAACCACAATTAGACAGTTTGCTTAGAAGTATTTACTGGAACCGCCACCATTTTAACTGATTCACACAAAAAAACACGCCAAAGCCAATCCTCCTAAATTGTAAACATAAACAATATCCTCGTCATTCCAAGGCTTTAGACACCAATTCTGAGCTCTGTAAACATGAACTCTTAATATTTGAAAGCACAGTCCCGTGAAAACGCCACCAGAAGTACCCGTACTTGTAAACATTACCAGAATTACGTCATTTCACAGCTTTCCACTCGAAACTTCCGTGATTGAATTCGACAGTAAATGTAGTAAGAATCTATTTACGTGTACTTGAGGTGTTTATTACACGTTCTTAATCATTTCTGGTAACTCTCATTGTGTATTTTAACAGTTTTACCACAATTAGACAGTTTGCTTAGAAGTATTTACTGGAACCGCCACCATTTTAACTGATTCACACAAAGAAACGACAAAGCCAATCCTCCTAAATTGTAAACATAAAAACTATTCTCGTCATTCCAAGGCTTTAGACACCAATTCTGAGCTCTGTAAACATGAACTCTTAATATTTGAAAGCACAGTCCCGTGAAAACGCCACCAGAAGTACCCGTACTTGTAAACATTACCAGTATTTTCGTCATTTCACAGCTTTCCACTGGAAACCTCCGTGATTGAATTCGACAGTAAATGTAGTAAGAATCTATTTACAGGTCCTTGAGGTGTTTATTAAACGTTCTTAATCATTTCTGGGAACTCTCATTGTGTATTTTAACAGTTTTACCACAATTAGACAGTTTTCTTAGAAGTAGTGCCTGGAACCGTCACCATTTTAAATGATAGGCACAAAAAAGCGCCGAAGCCAATCCTCCTAAATTGTAAACATAAACAATATTCTCCTCATTCCAAGGCTTTAGACACCAATTCTGAGCTCTGTAAACATGAACTCTTAATATTTGAAAGCACCGTCCCGTGAAAACGCCACCCGAAATACCCGGATTTTTAAATATAACCAGTATTTTCGTCATTTCACAGCTTTCCAAGGGAAACCTCCGTGATTGAATTCGACAGTAAATGTAGTAAGAATCTATTTACGTGTACTTGAGGTGTTCATTACACGTTCTTAATCATTTCTGGGGACTATCATTGTGTATGTTAATAGTTTTACCACAATTAGACAGTTTGCTTAGAACTGTTTACTGGAACCGCCACCATTTTAACTGATTCACACAAAAAAAAAGCCAAAGCCCATCCTCCTAAATTGTAAACATAAAAACTATTCTCGTCATTCCAAGGCTTTAGACACCAAATTTGAGCTCTGTAAACATGAACTCTTAATAATTGAAAGCACAGTCCCGTGTAAACGCCACCGAAAGTACCCGGACTGGTAAACATTACCAGAATTACGTTATTTCACAGCTTTCCACTCGAAACCTCCGTGATTAATTCGACAGTAAATGTAGTAAGAATCTATTTACGTGTACTTGAGGTGTTTATTACACGTTCTTAATCATTTCTGGTAACTCTCATTGTGTATTTTAACAGTTTAACCACAATTAGACAGTTTGCTTAGAAGTATTTACTGGAACCGCCACCATTTTAACTGATTCACACAAAAAAACACGCCAAAGCCAATCCTCCTAAATTGTAAACATAAACAATATTCTCGTCATTCCAAGGCTTTAGACACCAATTCTGAGCTCTGTAAACATGAACTCTTAATATTTGAAAGCACAGTCCCGTGAAAACGCCACCAGAAGTACCCGTACTTGTAAACATTACCAGAATTACGTCATTTCACAGCTTTCCACTCGAAACTTCCGTGATTGAATTCGACAGTAAATGTAGTAAGAATCTATTTACGTGTACTTGAGGTGTTTATTACACGTTCTTAATCATTTCTGGTAACTCTCATTGTGTATTTTAACAGTTTTACCACAATTAGACAGTTTGCTTAGAAGTATTTACTGGAACCGCCACCATTTTAACTGATTCACACAAAGAAACGACAAAGCCAATCCTCCTAAATTGTAAACATAAAAACTATTCTCGTCATTCCAAGGCTTTAGACACCAATTCTGAGCTCTGTAAACATGAACTCTTAATATTTGAAAGCACAGTCCCGTGAAAACGCCACCAGAAGTACCCGTACTTGTAAACATTACCAGTATTTTCGTCATTTCACAGCTTTCCACTGGAAACCTCCGTGATTGAATTCAAAAGTAAAGGTAGAAAGAATCTATTTACGTGTACTTGAGGTGTTCATTACACGTTCTTAATCATTTCTGGGGACTATCATTGTGTATTTTAAGAGTTTAACCACAATTAGACAGTTTGCTTAGAAGTATTTACTGGAACTGCCACCATTTTAACTGCTTCACACAAAGAAACGACAAAGCCAATCCTCCTAAATTGTAAACATAAAAACTATTCTCGTCATTCCAAGGCTTTAGACACCAAATCTGAGCTCTGTAAACATGAACTCTTAATAATTGAAAGCACAGTCCCGTGTAAACGCCACCGAAAGTACCCGGACTGGTAAACATTACCAGAATTACGTTATTTCACAGCTTTCCACTCGAAACCTCCGTGATTAAATTCGACAGTAAATGTAGTAAGAATCTATTTATGTGTACTTGAGGTGTTTATTACACGTTCTTAATCATTTCTGGTAACTCTCATTGTGTATTTTAACAGTTTTACCACAATTAGACAGTTTGCTTAGAAGTATTTACTGGAACCGCCACCATTTTAACTGATTCACACAAAAAAACACGCCAAAGCCAATCCTCCTAAATTGTAAACATAAACAATATTCTCGTCATTCCAAGGCTTTAGACACCAATTCTGAGCTCTGTAAACATGAACTCTTAATATTTGAAAGCACAGTCCCGTGAAAACGCCACCAGAAGTACCCGTACTTGTAAACATTACCAGTATTTTCGTCATTTCACAGCTTTCCACTGGAAACCTCCGTGATTGAATTCAAAAGTAAAGGTAGAAAGAATCTATTTACGTGTACTTGAGGTGTTCATTACACGTTCTTAATCATTTCTGGGGACTATCATTGTGTATTTTAAGAGTTTAACCACAATTAGACAGTTTGCTTAGAAGTATTTACTGGAACTGCCACCATTTTAACTGCTTCACACAAAGAAACGACAAAGCCAATCCTCCTAAATTGTAAACATAAAAACTATTCTCGTCATTCCAAGGCTTTAGACACCAAATCTGAGCTCTGTAAACATGAACTCTTAATAATTGAAAGCACAGTCCCGTGAAAACGCCACACAAAGTACCCCGACTTGTAAACATTACCAGAATTACGGCATTTCACAGCTTTCCACTCGAAACCTCCGTGATTGAATTCGACAGTAAATGTAGTAAGAATCTATTTACAGGTCCTTGCGGTGTTTATTAAACGTTCTTAATCATTTCTGGGAACTCTCATTGTGTATTTTAACAGTTTTACCACAATTAGACTGTTTGCTTAGAAGTAGTGCCTGGAACCGTCACCATTTTAAATGATAGGCACAAAAAAGCGCCGAAGCCAATCCTCCTAAATTGTAAACATAAACAATATTCTCCTCATTCCAAGGCTTTAGACACCAATTCTGAGCTCTGTAAACATGAACTCTTAATATTTGAAAGCACCGTCCCGTGAAAACGCCACCCGAAATACCCGGATTTTTAAATATAACCAGTATTTTCGTCATTTCACAGCTTTCCAAGGGAAACCTCCGTGATTGAATTCGACAGTAAATGTAGTAAGAATCTATTTACGTGTACTTGAGGTGTTCATTACACGTTCTTAATCATTTCTGGGGACTATCAGTGTGTATGTTAATAGTTTTACCACAATTAGACAGTTTGCTTAGAACTGTTTACTGGAACCGCCACCATTTTAACTGATTCACACAAAAAAAACGCCAAAGCCCATCCTCCTAAATTGTAAACATAAAAACTATTCTCGTCATTCCAAGGCTTTAGACACCAAATCTGAGCTCTGTAAACATGAACTCTTAATAATTGAAAGCACAGTCCCGTGTAAACGCCACCGAAAGTACCCGGACTGGTAAACATTACCAGAATTACGTCATTTCACAGCTTTCCACTCGAAACTTCCGTGATTGAATTCGACAGTAAATGTAGTAAGAATCTATTTACGTGTACTTGAGGTGTTTATTACACGTTCTTAATCATTTCTGGTAACTCTCATTGTGTATTTTAACAGTTTTACCACAATTAGACAGTTTGCTTAGAAGTATTTACTGGAACCGCCACCATTTTAACTGATTCACAAAAAGAAACGCCAAAGCCAATCCTCCTAAATTGTAAACATAAAAACTATTCTCGTCATTCCAAGGCTTTAGACACCAATTCTGAGCTCTGTAAACATGAACTCTTAATATTTGAAAGCAAAGTCCCGTGAAAACGCCACCAGAAGTACCCGTACTTGTAAACATTACCAGTATTTTCGTCATTTCACAGCTTTCCACTGGAAACCTCCGTGATTGAATTCAAAAGTAAAGGTAGAAAGAATCTATTTACGTGTACTTGAGGTGTTCATTACACGTTCTTAATCATTTCTGGGGACTATCATTGTGTATTTTAAGAGTTTAACCACAATTAGACAGTTTGCTTAGAAGTATTTACTGGAACTGCCACCATTTTAACTGCTTCACACAAAGAAACGACAAAGCCAATCCTCCTAAATTGTAAACATAAAAACTATTCTCGTCATTCCAAGGCTTTAGACACCAAATCTGAGCTCTGTAAACATGAACTCTTAATAATTGAAAGCACAGTCCCGTGAAAACGCCACACAAAGTACCCCGACTTGTAAACATTACCAGAATTACGGCATTTCACAGCTTTCCACTCGAAACCTCCGTGATTGAATTTGACAGTAAATGTAGTAAGAATCTATTTACAGGTCCTTGAGGTGTTTATTAAACGTTCTTAATCATTTCTGGGAACTCTCATTGTGTATTTTAACAGTTTTACCACAATTAGACAGTTTGCTTAGAAGTAGTGCCTGGAACCGTCACCATTTTAAATGATAGGCACAAAAAAGCGCCGAAGCCAATCCTCCTAAATTGTAAACATAAACAATATTCTCCTCATTCCAAGGCTTTAGACACCAATTCTGAGCTCTGTAAACATGAACTCTTAATATTTGAAAGCACCGTCCCGTGAAAACGCCACCCGAAATACCCGGATTTTTAAATATAACCAGTATTTTAGTCATTTCACAGCTTTCCAAGGGAAACCTCCGTGATTGAATTCGACAGTAAATGTAGTAAGAATCTATTTACGTGTACTTGAGGTGTTCATTACACGTTCTTAATCATTTCTGGGGACTATCATTGTGTATGTTAATAGTTTTACCACAATTAGACAGTTTGCTTAGAACTGTTTACTGGAACCGCCACCATTTTAACTGATTCACACAAAAAAAACGCCAAAGCCAATCCTCCTAAATTGTAAACATAAAAACTATTCTCGTCATTCCAAGGCTTTAGACACCAAATCTGAGCTCTGTAAACATGAACTCTTAATAATTGAAAGCACAGTCCCGTGAAAACGCCACCGAAAGTACCCGGACTGGTAAACATTACCAGAATTACGTTATTTCACAGCTTTCCACTCGAAACCTCCGTGATTAAATTCGACAGTAAATGTAGTAAGAATCTATTTATGTGTACTTGAGGTGTTTATTACATGTTCTTAATCATTTCTGGTAACTCTCATTGTGTATTTTAACAGTTTAACCACAATTAGACAGTTTGCTTAGAAGTATTTACTGGAACCGCCACCATTTTAACTGATTCACACAAAAAAACACGCCAAAGCCAATCCTCCTAAATTGTAAACATAAACAATATCCTCGTCATTCCAAGGCTTTAGACACCAATTCTGAGCTCTGTAAACATGAACTCTTAATATTTGAAAGCACAGTCCCGTGAAAACGCCACCAGAAGTACCCGTACTTGTAAACATTACCAGAATTACGTCATTTCACAGCTTTCCACTCGAAACTTCCGTGATTGAATTCGACAGTAAATGTAGTAAGAATCTATTTACGTGTACTTGAGGTGTTTATTACACGTTCTTAATCATTTCTGGTAACTCTCATTGTGTATTTTAACAGTTTTACCACAATTAGACAGTTTGCTTAGAAGTATTTACTGGAACCGCCACCATTTTAACTGATTCACACAAAGAAACGACAAAGCCAATCCTCCTAAATTGTAAACATAAAAACTATTCTCGTCATTCCAAGGCTTTAGACACCAATTCTGAGCTCTGTAAACATGAACTCTTAATATTTGAAAGCACAGTCCCGTGAAAACGCCACCAGAAGTACCCGTACTTGTAAACATTACCAGTATTTTCGTCATTTCACAGCTTTCCACTGGAAACCTCCGTGATTGAATTCGACAGTAAATGTAGTAAGAATCTATTTACAGGTCCTTGAGGTGTTTATTAAACGTTCTTAATCATTTCTGGGAACTCTCATTGTGTATTTTAACAGTTTTACCACAATTAGACAGTTTGCTTAGAAGTAGTGCCTGGAACCGTCACCATTTTAAATGATAGGCACAAAAAAGCGCCGAAGCCAATCCTCCTAAATTGTAAACATAAACAATATTCTCCTCATTCCAAGGCTTTAGACACCAATTCTGAGCTCTGTAAACATGAACTCTTAATATTTGAAAGCACCGTCCCGTGAAAACGCCACCCGAAATACCCGGATTTTTAAATATAACCAGTATTTTCGTCATTTCACAGCTTTCCAAGGGAAACCTCCGTGATTGAATTCGACAGTAAATGTAGTAAGAATCTATTTACGTGTACTTGAGGTGTTCATTACACGTTCTTAATCATTTCTGGGGACTATCATTGTGTATGTTAATAGTTTTACCACAATTAGACAGTTTGCTTAGAACTGTTTACTGGAACCGCCACCATTTTAACTGATTCACACAAAAAAAACGCCAAAGCCCATCCTCCTAAATTGTAAACATAAAAACTATTCTCGTCATTCCAAGGCTTTAGACACCAAATTTGAGCTCTGTAAACATGAACTCTTAATAATTGAAAGCACAGTCCCGTGTAAACGCCACCGAAAGTACCCGGACTGGTAAACATTACCAGAATTACGTTATTTCACAGCTTTCCACTCGAAACCTCCGTGATTAATTCGACAGTAAATGTAGTAAGAATCTATTTACGTGTACTTGAGGTGTTTATTACACGTTCTTAATCATTTCTGGTAACTCTCATTGTGTATTTTAACAGTTTAACCACAATTAGACAGTTTGCTTAGAAGTATTTACTGGAACCGCCACCATTTTAACTGATTCACACAAAAAAACACGCCAAAGCCAATCCTCCTAAATTGTAAACATAAACAATATTCTCGTCATTCCAAGGCTTTAGACACCAATTCTGAGCTCTGTAAACATGAACTCTTAATATTTGAAAGCACAGTCCCGTGAAAACGCCACCAGAAGTACCCGTACTTGTAAACATTACCAGAATTACGTCATTTCACAGCTTTCCACTCGAAACTTCCGTGATTGAATTCGACAGTAAATGTAGTAAGAATCTATTTACGTGTACTTGAGGTGTTTATTACACGTTCTTAATCATTTCTGGTAACTCTCATTGTGTATTTTAACAGTTTTACCACAATTAGACAGTTTGCTTAGAAGTATTTACTGGAACCGCCACCATTTTAACTGATTCACACAAAGAAACGACAAAGCCAATCCTCCTAAATTGTAAACATAAAAACTATTCTCGTCATTCCAAGGCTTTAGACACCAATTCTGAGCTCTGTAAACATGAACTCTTAATATTTGAAAGCACAGTCCCGTGAAAACGCCACCAGAAGTACCCGTACTTGTAAACATTACCAGTATTTTCGTCATTTCACAGCTTTCCACTGGAAACCTCCGTGATTGAATTCAAAAGTAAAGGTAGAAAGAATCTATTTACGTGTACTTGAGGTGTTCATTACACGTTCTTAATCATTTCTGGGGACTATCATTGTGTATTTTAAGAGTTTAACCACAATTAGACAGTTTGCTTAGAAGTATTTACTGGAACTGCCACCATTTTAACTGCTTCACACAAAGAAACGACAAAGCCAATCCTCCTAAATTGTAAACATAAAAACTATTCTCGTCATTCCAAGGCTTTAGACACCAAATCTGAGCTCTGTAAACATGAACTCTTAATAATTGAAAGCACAGTCCCGTGAAAACGCCACACAAAGTACCCCGACTTGTAAACATTACCAGAATTACGGCATTTCACAGCTTTCCACTCGAAACCTCCGTGATTGAATTCGACAGTAAATGTAGTAAGAATCTATTTACAGGTCCTTGAGGTGTTTATTAAACGTTCTTAATCATTTCTGGGAACTCTCATTGTGTATTTTAACAGTTTTACCACAATTAGACAGTTTGCTTAGAAGTAGTGCCTGGAACCGTCACCATTTTAAATGATAGGCACAAAAAAGCGCCGAAGCCAATCCTCCTAAATTGTAAACATAAACAATATTCTCCTCATTCCAAGGCTTTAGACACCAATTCTGAGCTCTGTAAACATGAACTCTTAATATTTGAAAGCACCGTCCCGTGAAAACGCCACCCGAAAGTACCCGGACTGGTAAACATTACCAGAATTACGTTATTTCACAGCTTTCCACTCGAAACCTCCGTGATTAAATTCGACAGTAAATGTAGTAAGAATCTATTTATGTGTACTTGAGGTGTTTATTACACGTTCTTAATCATTTCTGGTAACTCTCATTGTGTATTTTAACAGTTTTACCACAATTAGACAGTTTGCTTAGAAGTATTTACTGGAACCGCCACCATTTTAACTGATTCACAAAAAGAAACGCCAAAGCCAATCCTCCTAAATTGTAAACATAAAAACTATTCTCGTCATTCCAAGGCTTTAGACACCAATTCTGAGCTCTGTAAACATGAACTCTTAATATTTGAAAGCAAAGTCCCGTGAAAACGCCACCCGAAGTACCCGGAGTTGTAAATATAACCATTATTTTCGCATTTCACAGCTTTCCAAGGGAAACCTCCGTGATTGAATTAGACAGTAAATGTAGTAAGAATCTATTAACGTGTACTTGAGGTGTTCATTACACGTTCTTTATCATTTCTGGGGACTATCATTGTGTATTTTAAGAGTTTAACCACAATTAGACAGTTTGCTTAGAAGTATTTACTGGAACCGCCACCATTTTAACTGATTCACACAAAAAAACACGCCAAAGCCAATCCTCCTAAATTGTAAACATAAACAATATTCTCGTCATTCCAAGGCTTTAGACACCAATTCTGAGCTCTGTAAACATGAACTCTTAATATTTGAAAGCACAGTCCCGTGAAAACGCCACCAGAAGTACCCGTACTTGTAAACATTACCAGTATTTTCGTCATTTCACAGCTTTCCACTGGAAACCTCGGTGATTGAATTCGACAGTAAATGAAGTAAGAATCTATTTACGTGTACTTGAGATGTTTATTACACGTTCTTAATCATTTCCGGGAACTCTCATTGTGTATGTTAATAGTTTTACCACAATTAGACAGTTTGCTTAGAAGTATTTACTGGAACCGCCACCATTTTAACTGATTCACACAAAGAAACGACAAAGCCAATCCTCCTAAATTGTAAACATAAAAACTATTCTCGTCATTCCAAGGCTTTAGACACCAATTCTGAGCTCTGTAAACATGAACTCTTAATATTTGAAAGCACAGTCCCGTGAAAACGCCACCAGAAGTACCCGTACTTGTAAACATTACCAGTATTTTCGTCATTTCACAGCTTTCCACTGGAAACCTCCGTGATTGAATTCAAAAGTAAAGGTAGAAAGAATCTATTTACGTGTACTTGAGGTGTTCATTACACGTTCTTAATCATTTCTGGGGACTATCATTGTGTATTTTAAGAGTTTAACCACAATTAGACAGTTTGCTTAGAAGTATTTACTGGAACTGCCACCATTTTAACTGCTTCACACAAAGAAACGACAAAGCCAATCCTCCTAAATTGTAAACATAAAAACTATTCTCGTCATTCCAAGGCTTTAGACACCAAATCTGAGCTCTGTAAACATGAACTCTTAATAATTGAAAGCACAGTCCCGTGAAAACGCCACACAAAGTACCCCGACTTGTAAACATTACCAGAATTACGGCATTTCACAGCTTTCCACTCGAAACCTCCGTGATTGAATTCGACAGTAAATGTAGTAAGAATCTATTTACAGGTCCTTGAGGTGTTTATTAAACGTTCTTAATCATTTCTGGGAACTCTCATTGTGTATTTTAACAGTTTTACCACAATTAGACAGTTTGCTTAGAAGTAGTGCCTGGAACCGTCACCATTTTAAATGATAGGCACAAAAAAGCGCCGAAGCCAATCCTCCTAAATTGTAAACATAAACAATATTCTCCTCATTCCAAGGCTTTAGACACCAATTCTGAGCTCTGTAAACATGAACTCTTAATATTTGAAAGTACCGTCCCGTGAAAACGCCACCCGAAATACCCGGATTTTTAAATATAACCAGTATTTTCGTCATTTCACAGCTTTCCAAGGGAAACCTCCGTGATTGAATTCGACAGTAAATGTAGTAAGAATCTATTTACGTGTACTTGAGGTGTTCATTACACGTTCTTAATCATTTCTGGGGACTATCATTGTGTATGTTAATAGTTTTACCACAATTAGACAGTTTGCTTAGAACTGTTTACTGGAACCGCCACCATTTTAACTGATTCACACAAAAAAAACGCCAAAGCCCATCCTCCTAAATTGTAAACATAAAAACTATTCTCGTCGTTCCAAGGCTTTAGACACCAAATCTGAGCTCTGTAAACATGAACTCTTAATAATTGAAAGCACAGTCCCGTGTAAACGCCACCGAAAGTACCCGGACTGGTAAACATTACCAGAATTACGTTATTTCACAGCTTTCCACTCGAAACCTCCGTGATTAAATTCGACAGTAAATGTAGTAAGAATCTATTTATGTGTACTTGAGGTGTTTATTACACGTTCTTAATCATTTCTGGTAACTCTCATTGTGTATTTTAACAGTTTTACCACAATTAGACAGTTTGCTTAGAAGTATTTACTGGAACCGCCACCATTTTAACTGATTCACACAAAAAAACACGCCAAAGCCAATCCTCCTAAATTGTAAACATAAACAATATTCTCGTCATTCCAAGGCTTTAGACACCAATTCTGAGCTCTGTAAACATGAACTCTTAATATTTGAAAGCACAGTCCCGTGAAAACGCCACCAGAAGTACCCGTACTTGTAAACATTACCAGAATTACGTCATTTCACAGCTTTCCACTCGAAACTTCCGTGATTGAATTCGACAGTAAATGTAGTAAGAATCTATTTACGTGTACTTGAGGTGTTTATTACACGTTCTTAATCATTTCTGGTAACTCTCATTGTGTATTTTAACAGTTTTACCACAATTAGACAGTTTGCTTAGAAGTATTTACTGGAACTGCCACCATTTTAACTGCTTCACACAAAGAAACGACAAAGCCAATCCTCCTAAATTGTAAACATAAAAACTATTCTCGTCATTCCAAGGCTTTAGACACCAAATCTGAGCTCTGTAAACATGAACTCTTAATAATTGAAAGCACAGTCCCGTGAAAACGCCACACAAAGTACCCCGACTTGTAAACATTACCAGAATTACGGCATTTCACAGCTTTCCACTCGAAACCTCCGTGATTGAATTCGACAGTAAATGTAGTAAGAATCTATTTACAGGTCCTTGAGGTGTTTATTAAACGTTCTTAATCATTTCTGGGAACTCTCATTGTGTATTTTAACAGTTTTACCACAATTAGACAGTTTGCTTAGAAGTAGTGCCTGGAACCGTCACCATTTTAAATGATAGGCACAAAAAAGCGCCGAAGCCAATCCTCCTAAATTGTAAACATAAACAATATTCTCCTCATTCCAAGGCTTTAGACACCAATTCTGAGCTCTGTAAACATGAACTCTTAATATTTGAAAGCACCGTCCCGTGAAAACGCCACCCGAAATACCCGGATTTTTAAATATAACCAGTATTTTCGTCATTTCACAGCTTTCCAAGGGAAACCTCCGTGATTGAATTCGACAGTAAATGTAGTAAGAATCTATTTACGTGTACTTGAGGTGTTCATTACACGTTCTTAATCATTTCTGGGGACTATCATTGTGTATGTTAATAGTTTTACCACAATTAGACAGTTTGCTTAGAACTGTTTACTGGAACCGCCACCATTTTAACTGATTCACACAAAAAAAACGCCAAAGCCCATCCTCCTAAATTGTAAACATAAAAACTATTCTCGTCATTCCAAGGCTTTAGACACCAAATCTGAGCTCTGTAAACATGAACTCTTAATAATTGAAAGCACAGTCCCGTGTAAACGCCACCGAAAGTACCCGGACTGGTAAACATTACCAGAATTACGTTATTTCACAGCTTTCCACTCGAAACCTCCGTGATTAAATTCGACAGTAAATGTAGTAAGAATCTATTTATGTGTACTTGAGGTGTTTATTACACGTTCTTAATCATTTCTGGTAACTCTCATTGTGTATTTTAACAGTTTTACCACAATTAGACAGTTTGCTTAGAAGTATTTACTGGAACCGCCACCATTTTAACTGATTCACACAAAAAAACACGCCAAAGCCAATCCTCCTAAATTGTAAACATAAACAATATTCTCGTCATTCCAAGGCTTTAGACACCAATTCTGAGCTCTGTAAACATGAACTCTTAATATTTGAAAGCACAGTCCCGTGAAAACGCCACCAGAAGTACCCGTACTTGTAAACATTACCAGAATTACGTCATTTCACAGCTTTCCACTCGAAACTTCCGTGATTGAATTCGACAGTAAATGTAGTAAGAATCTATTTACGTGTACTTGAGGTGTTTATTACACGTTCTTAATCATTTCTGGTAACTCTCATTGTGTATTTTAACAGTTTTACCACAATTAGACAGTTTGCTTAGAAGTATTTACTGGAACCGCCACCATTTTAACTGATTCACAAAAAGAAACGCCAAAGCCAATCCTCCTAAATTGTAAACATAAAAACTATTCTCGTCATTCCAAGGCTTTAGACACCAATTCTGAGCTCTGTAAACATGAACTCTTAATATTTGAAAGCAAAGTCCCGTGAAAACGCCACCCGAAGTACCCGGAATTGTAAATATAACCATTATTTTCGCATTTCACAGCTTTCCAAGGGAAACCTCCGTGATTGAATTAGACAGTAAATGTAGTAAGAATCTATTAACGTGTACTTGAGGTGTTCATTACACGTTCTTTATCATTTCTGGGGACTATCATTGTGTATTTTAAGAGTTTAACCACAATTAGACAGTTTGCTTAGAAGTATTTACTGGAACCGCCACCATTTTAACTGATTCACACAAAAAAAACGCCAAAGCCAATCCTCCTAAATTGTAAACATAAAAACTATTCTCGTCATTCCAAGGCTTTAGACACCAATTCTGAGCTCTGTAAACATGAACTCTTAATATTTGAAAGCACAGTACCGTGAAAACGCCACCAGAAGTACCCGTACTTGTAAACATTACCAGTATTTTCGTCATTTCACAGCTTTCCACTGGAAACCTCGGTGATTGAATTCGACAGTAAATGAAGTAAGAATCTATTTACGTGTACTTGAGATGTTTATTACACGTTCTTAATCATTTCCGGGAACTCTCATTGTGTATGTTAATAGTTTTACCACAATTAGACAGTTTGCTTAGAACTGTTTACTGGAACCGCCACCATTTTAACTGATTCACACAAAAAAAACGCCAAAGCCCATCCTCCTAAATTGTAAACATAAAAACTATTCTCGTCATTCCAAGGCTTTAGACACCAAATCTGAGCTCTGTAAACATGAACTCTTAATAATTGAAAGCACAGTCCCGTGAAAACGCCACCGAAAGTACCCGGACTGGTAAACATTACCAGAATTACGTTATTTCACAGCTTTCCACTCGAAACCTCCGTGATTAAATTCGACAGTAAATGTAGTAAGAATCTATTTATGTGTACTTGAGGTGTTTATTACACGTTCTTAATCATTTCTGGTAACTCTCATTGTGTATTTTAACAGTTTTACCACAATTAGACAGTTTGCTTAGAAGTATTTACTGGAACCGCCACCATTTTAACTGATTCACACAAAGAAACGACAAAGCCAATCCTCCTAAATTGTAAACATAAAAACTATTCTCGTCATTCCAAGGCTTTAGACACCAATTCTGAGCTCTGTAAACATGAACTCTTAATATTTGAAAGCACAGTCCCGTGAAAACGCCACCAGAAGTACCCGTACTTGTAAACATTACCAGTATTTTCGTCATTTCACAGCTTTCCACTGGAAACCTCCGTGATTGAATTCAAAAGTAAAGGTAGAAAGAATCTATTTACGTGTACTTGAGGTGTTCATTACACGTTCTTAATCATTTCTGGGGACTATCATTGTGTATTTTAAGAGTTTAACCACAATTAGACAGTTTGCTTAGAAGTATTTACTGGAACTGCCACCATTTTAACTGCTTCACACAAAGAAACGACAAAGCCAATCCTCCTAAATTGTAAACATAAAAACTATTCTCGTCATTCCAAGGCTTTAGACACCAAATCTGAGCTCTGTAAACATGAACTCTTAATAATTGAAAGCACAGTCCCGTGAAAACGCCACACAAAGTACCCCGACTTGTAAACATTACCAGAATTACGGCATTTCACAGCTTTCCACTCGAAACCTCCGTGATTGAATTCGACAGTAAATGTAGTAAGAATCTATTTACAGGTCCTTGAGGTGTTTATTAAACGTTCTTAATCATTTCTGGGAACTCTCATTGTGTATTTTAACAGTTTTACCACAATTAGACAGTTTGCTTAGAAGTAGTGCCTGGAACCGTCACCATTTTAAATGATAGGCACAAAAAAGCGCCGAAGCCAATCCTCCTAAATTGTAAACATAAACAATATTCTCCTCATTCCAAGGCTTTAGACACCAATTCTGAGCTCTGTAAACATGAACTCTTAATATTTGAAAGCACAGTCCCGTGAAAACGCCACCCGAAATACCCGGATTTTTAAATATAACCAGTATTTTCGTCATTTCACAGCTTTCCAAGGGAAACCTCCGTGATTGAATTCGACAGTAAATGTAGTAAGAATCTATTTACGTGTACTTGAGGTGTTCATTACACGTTCTTAATCATTTCTGGGGACTATCATTGTGTATGTTAATAGTTTTACCACAATTAGACAGTTTGCTTAGAACTGTTTACTGGAACCGCCACCATTTTAACTGATTCACACAAAAAAAACGCCAAAGCCCATCCTCCTAAATTGTAAACATAAAAACTATTCTCGTCATTCCAAGGCTTTAGACACCAAATCTGAGCTCTGTAAACATGAACTCTTAATAATTGAAAGCACAGTCCCGTGTAAACGCCACCGAAAGTACCCGGACTGGTAAACATTACCAGAATTACGTTATTTCACAGCTTTCCACTCGAAACCTCCGTGATTAAATTCGACAGTAAATGTAGTAAGAATCTATTTATGTGTACTTGAGGTGTTTATTACACGTTCTTAATCATTTCTGGTAACTCTCATTGTGTATTTTAACAGTTTTACCACAATTAGACAGTTTGCTTAGAAGTATTTACTGGAACCGCCACCATTTTAACTGATTCACACAAAAAAACACGCCAAAGCCAATCCTCCTAAATTGTAAACATAAACAATATTCTCGTCATTCCAAGGCTTTAGACACCAATTCTGAGCTCTGTAAACATGAACTCTTAATATTTGAAAGCACAGTCCCGTGAAAACGCCACCAGAAGTACCCGTACTTGTAAACATTACCAGAATTACGTCATTTCACAGCTTTCCACTCGAAACTTCCGTGATTGAATTCGACAGTAAATGTAGTAAGAATATATTTACGTGTACTTGAGGTGTTTATTACACGTTCTTAATCATTTCTGGTAACTCTCATTGTGTATTTTAACAGTTTTACCACAATTAGACAGTTTGCTTAGAAGTATTTACTGGAACCGCCACCATTTTAACTGATTCACAAAAAGAAACGCCAAAGCCAATCCTCCTAAATTGTAAACATAAAAACTATTCTCGTCATTCCAAGGCTTTAGACACCAATTCTGAGCTCTGTAAACATGAACTCTTAATATTTGAAAGCAAAGTCCCGTGAAAACGCCACCCGAAGTACCCGGAGTTGTAATTATAACCATTATTTTCGCATTTCACAGCTTTCCAAGGGAAACCTCCGTGATTGAATTAGACAGTAAATGTAGTAAGAATCTATTAACGTGTACTTGAGGTGTTCATTACACGTTCTTTATCATTTCTGGGGACTATCATTGTGTATTTTAAGAGTTTAACCACAATTAGACAGTTTGCTTAGAAGTATTTACTGGAACCGCCACCATTTTAACTGATTCACACAAAAAAAACGCCAAAGCCAATCCTCCTAAATTGTAAACATAAAAACTATTCTCGTCATTCCAAGGCTTTAGACACCAATTCTGAGCTCTGTAAACATGAACTCTTAATATTTGAAAGCACAGTCCCGTGAAAACGCCACCAGAAGTACCCGTACTTGTAAACATTACCAGTATTTTCGTCATTTCACAGCTTTCCACTGGAAACCTCGGTGATTGAATTCGACAGTAAATGAAGTAAGAATCTATTTACGTGTACTTGAGATGTTTATTACACGTTCTTAATCATTTCAGGGAACTCTCATTGTGTATGTTAATAGTTTTACCACAATTAGACAGTTTGCTTAGAACTGTTTACTGGAACCGCCACCATTTTAACTGATTCACACAAAAAAAACGCCAAAGCCCATCCTCCTAAATTGTAAACATAAAAACTATTCTCGTCATTCCAAGGCTTTAGACACCAAATCTGAGCTCTGTAAACATGAACTCTTAATAATTGAAAGCACAGTCCCGTGAAAACGCCACCGAAAGTACCCGGACTGGTAAACATTACCAGAATTACGTTATTTCACAGCTTTCCACTCGAAACCTCCGTGATTAAATTCGACAGTAAATGTAGTAAGAATCTATTTATGTGTACTTGAGGTGTTTATTACACGTTCTTAATCATTTCTGGTAACTCTCATTGTGTATTTTAACAGTTTTACCACAATTAGACAGTTTGCTTAGAAGTATTTACTGGAACCGCCACCATTTTAACTGATTCACACAAAAAAACACGCCAAAGCCAATCCTCCTAAATTGTAAACATAAACAATATTCTCGTCATTCCAAGGCTTTAGACACCAATTCTGAGCTCTGTAAACATGAACTCTTAATATTTGAAAGCACAGTCCCGTGAAAACGCCACCAGAAGTACCCGTACTTGTAAACATTACCAGTATTTTCGTCATTTCACAGCTTTCCACTGGAAACCTCGGTGATTGAAATCGACAGTAAATGAAGTAAGAATCTATTTACGTGTACTTGAGATGTTTATTACACGTTCTTAATCATTTCCGGGAACTCTCATTGTGTATGTTAATAGTTTTACCACAATTAGACAGTTTGCTTAGAACTGCTTACTGGAACCGCCACCATTTTAACTGATTCACACAAAAAAAACGCCAAAGCCAATCCTCCTAAATTGTAAACATAAAAACTATTCTCGTCATTCCAAGGCTTTAGACACCAAATCTGAGCTCTGTAAACATGAACTCTTAATAATTGAAAGCACAGTCCCGTGAAAACGCCACCCAAAGTACCCGGACTTGTAAACATTACCAGAATTACGGCATTTCACAGCTTTCCACTCGAAACCTCCGTGATTGAATTCGACAGTAAATGTAGTAAGAATCTATTTACAGGTCCTTGAGGTGTTTATTAAACGTTCTTAATCATTTCTGGGAACTCTCATTGTGTATTTTAACAGTTTTACCACAATTAGACAGTTTGCTTAGAAGTAGTTCCTGGAACCGTCACCATTTTAAATGATACGCACAAAAAAGCGCCGAAGCCAATCCTCCTAAATTGTAAACATAAACAATATTCTCCTCATTCCAAGGCTTTAGACACCAATTCTGAGCTCTGTAAACATGAACTCTTAATATTTGAAAGCACCGTCCCGTGAAAACGCCCCCAGAAGTACCCGGAGTTGTAAATATAACCAGTATTTTCGTCATTTCACAGCTTTCCAAGGGAAACCTCCGCGATTGAATTTGACAGTAAATGTAGTAAGAATCTATTTACGTGTACTTGAGGTGTTTATTACACGTTCTTAATCATTTCTGGTAACTCTCATTGTGTATTTTAACAGTTTTACCACAATTAGACAGTTTGCTTAGAAGTATTTACTGGAACCGCCACCATTTTAACTGATTCACAAAAAGAAACGCCAAAGCCAATCCTCCTAAATTGTAAACATAAAAACTATTCTCGTCATTCCAAGGCTTTAGACACCAATTCTGAGCTCTGTAAACATGAACTCTTAATATTTGAAAGCAAAGTCCCGTGAAAACGCCACCCGAAGTACCCGGAGTTGTAAATATAACCATTATTTTCGCATTTCACAGCTTTCCAAGGGAAACCTCCGTGATTGAATTAGACAGTAAATGTAGTAAGAATCTATTTACGTGTACTTGAGGTGTTTATTACACGTTCTTAATCATTTCTGGTAACTCTCATTGTGTATTTTAACAGTTTTACCACAATTAGACAGTTTGCTTAGAAGTATTTACTGGAACCGCCACCATTTTAACTGATTCACACAAAAAACACGCCAAAGCCAATCCTCCTAAATTGTAAACATAAAAACTATTCTCGTCATTCCAAGGCTTTAGACACCAAATCTGAGCTCAGTAAACATGAACTCTTAATAATTGAAAGCACAGTCCCGTGAAAGCGCCACCCAAAATACCCGGACTTGTAAACATTACCAGAATTACGTCATTTCACAGCTTTCCACTCGAAACTTCCGTGATTGAATTCGACAGTAAATGTAGTAAGAATCTATTTACGTGTACTTGAGGTGTTTATTACACGTTCTTAATCATTTCTGGTAACTCTCATTGTGTATTTTAACAGTTTTACCACAATTAGACAGTTTGCTTAGAAGTATTTACTGGAACCGCCACCATTTTAACTGATTCACACAAAGAAACGACAAAGGCAATCCTCCTAAATTGTAAACATAAAAACTATTCTCGTCATTCCAAGGCTTTAGACACCAATTCTGAGCTCTGTAAACATGAACTCTTAATATTTGAAAGCACAGTCCCGTGAAAACGCCACCAGAAGTACCCGTACTTATAAACATTACCAGTATTTTCGTCATTTCACAGCTTTCCACTGGAAACCTCCGTGATTGAATTCGAAAGTAAAGGTAGAAAGAATCTATTTACGTGTACTTGAGGTGTTCATTTCACGTTCTTAATCATTTCTGGGGACTATCATTGTGTATTTTAAGAGTTTAACCACAATTAGACAGTTTGCTTAGAAGTATTTACTGGAACTGCCACCATTTTAACTGCTTCACACAAAGAAACGACAAAGCCAATCCTCCTAAATTGTAAACATAAAAACTATTCTCGTCATTCCAAGGCTTTAGACACCAAATCTGAGCTCTGTAAACATGAACTCTTAATAATTGAAAGCACAGTCCCGTGAAAACGCCACACAAAGTACCCCGACTTGTAAACATTACCAGAATTACGGCATTTCACAGCTTTCCACTCGAAACCTCCGTGATTGAATTCGACAGTAAATGTAGTAAGAATCTATTTACAGGTCCTTGAGGTGTTTATTAAACGTTCTTAATCATTTCTGGGAACTCTCATTGTGTATTTTAACAGTTTTACCACAATTAGACAGTTTGCTTAGAAGTAGTTCCTGGAACCGTCACCATTTTAAATGATAGGCACAAAAAAGCGCCGAAGCCAATCCTCCTAAATTGTAAACATAAACAATATTCTCCTCATTCCAAGGCTTTAGACACCAATTCTGAGCTCTGTAAACATGAACTCTTAATATTTGAAAGCACCGTCCCGTGAAAACGCCACCCGAAATACCCGGAGTTTTAAATATAACCAGTATTTTCGTCATTTCACAGCTTTCCAAGGGAAACCTCCGCGATTGAATTCGACAGTAAATGTAGTAAGAATCTATTTACGTGTACTTGAGGTGTTTATTACACGTTCTTAATCATTTCTGGTAACTCTCATTGTGTATTTTAACAGTTTTACCACAATTAGACAGTTTGCTTAGAAGTATTTACTGGAACCGCCACCATTTTAACTGATTCACAAAAAGAAACGCCAAAGCCAATCCTCCTAAATTGTAAACATAAAAACTATTCTCGTCATTCCAAGGCTTTAGACACCAATTCTGAGCTCTGTAAACATGAACTCTTAATATTTGAAAGCAAAGTCCCGTGAAAACGCCACCCGAAGTACCCGGAGTTGTAAATATAACCATTATTTTCGCATTTCACAGCTTTCCAAGGGAAACCTCCGTGATTGAATTAGACAGTAAATGTAGTAAGAATCTATTAACGTGTACTTGAGGTGTTTATTACACGTTCTTAATCATTTCTGGTAACTCTCATTGTGTATTTTAACAGTTTTACCACAATTAGACAGTTTGCTTAGAAGTATTTACTGGAACCGCCACCATTTTAACTGATTCACACAAAAAACACGCCAAAGCCAATCCTCCTAAATTGTAAACATAAAAACTATTCTCGTCATTCCAAGGCTTTAGACACCAAATCTGAGCTCAGTAAACATGAACTCTTAATAATTGAAAGCACAGTCCCGTGAAAGCGCCACCCAAAATACCCGGACTTGTAAACATTACCAGAATTACGTCATTTCACAGCTTTCCACTCGAAACTTCCGTGATTGAATTCGACAGTAAATGTAGTAAGAATCTATTTACGTGTACTTGAGGTGTTTATTACACGTTCTTAATCATTTCTGGTAACTCTCATTGTGTATTTTAACAGTTTTACCACAATTAGACAGTTTGCTTAGAAGTATTTACTGGAACCGCCACCATTTTAACTGATTCACACAAAGAAACGCCAAAGCCAATCCTCCTAAATTGTAAACATAAAAACTATTCTCGTCATTCCAAGGCTTTAGACACCAATTCTGAGCTCTGTAAACATGAACTCTTAATATTTGAAAGCACAGTCCTGTGAAAACGCCACCAGAAGTACCCGTACTTATAAACATTACCAGTATTTTCGTCATTTCACAGCTTTCCACTGGAAACCTCCGTGATTGAATTCGAAAGTAAAGGTAGAAAGAATCTATTTACGTGTACTTGAGGTGTTCATTACACGTTCTTAATCATTTCTGGGGACTATCATTGTGTATTTTAAGAGTTTAACCACAATTAGACAGTTTGCTTAGAAGTATTTACTGGAACTGCCACCATTTTAACTGCTTCACACAAAGAAACGACAAAGCCAATCCTCCTAAATTGTAAACATAAAAACTATTCTCGTCATTCCAAGGCTTTAGACACCAAATCTGAGCTCTGTAAACATGAACTCTTAATAATTGAAAGCACAGTCCCGTGAAAACGCCACACAAAGTACCCCGACTTGTAAACATTACCAGAATTACGGCATTTCACAGCTTTCCACTCGAAACCTCCGTGATTGAATTCGACAGTAAATGTAGTAAGAATCTATTTACAGGTCCTTGAGGTGTTTATTAAACGTTCTTAATCATTTCTGGGAACTCTCATTGTGTATTTTAACAGTTTTACCACAATTAGACAGTTTGCTTAGAAGTAGTTCCTGGAACTGTCACCATTTTAAATGAAAGGCACAAAAAAGCGCCGAAGCCAATCCTCCTAAATTGTAAACATAAACAATATTCTCCTCATTCCAAGGCTTTAGACACCAATTCTGAGCTCTGTAAACATGAACTCTTAATATTTGAAAGCACCGTCCCGTGAAAACGCCACCCGAAATACCCGGAGTTTTAAATATAACCAGTATTTTCGTCATTTCACAGCTTTCCAAGGGAAACCTCCGTGATTGAATTCGACAGTAAATGTAGTAAGAATCTATTTACGTGTACTTGAGGTGTTCATTACACGTTCTTAATCATTTCTGGGGACTATCATTGTGTATTTTAAGAGTTTAACCACAATTAGACAGTTTGCTTAGAAGTATTTACTGGAACCGCCACCATTTTAACTGATTCACACAAAAAAAACGCCAAAGCCAATCCTCCTAAATTGTAAACATAAAAACTATTCTCGTCATTCCAAGGCTTTAGACACCAACTCTGAGCTCTGTAAACATGAACTCTTAATATTTGAAAGCACAGTCCCGTGAAAACGCCACCAGAAGTACCCGTACTTGTAAACATTACCAGTATTTTCGTCATTTCACAGCTTTCCACTGGAAACCTCCGTGATTGAATTCGAAAGTAAAGGTAGAAAGAATCTATTTACGTGTACTTGAGGTGTTCATTACACGTTCTTAATCATTTCTGGGGACTATCATTGTGTATTTTAAGAGTTTAACCACAATTAGACAGTTTGCTTAGAAGTATTTACTGGAACTGCCACCATTTTAACTGCTTCACACAAAGAAACGCCAAAGCCAATCCTCCTAAATTGTAAACATAAAAACTATTCTCGTCATTCCAAGGCTTTAGACACCAATTCTGAGCTCTGTAAACATGAACTCTTAATATTTGAAAGCAAAGTCCCGTGAAAACGCCACCCGAAGTACCCGGAGTTGTAAATATAACCATTATTTTCGCATTTCACAGCTTTCCACTCGAAACTTCCGTGATTGAATTCGACAGTAAATGTAGTAAGAATCTATTTACGTGTACTTGAGGTGTTTATTACACGTTCTTAATCATTTCTGGTAACTCTCATTGTGTATTTTAACAGTTTTACCACAATTAGACAGTTTGCTTAGAAGTATTTACTGGAACCGCCACCATTTTAACTGATTCACACAAAGAAACGACAAAGCCAATCCTCCTAAATTGTAAACATAAAAACTATTCTCGTCATTCCAAGGCTTTAGACACCAATTCTGAGCTCTGTAAACATGAACTCTTAATATTTGAAAGCACAGTCCCGTGAAAACGCCACCAGAAGTACCCGTACTTGTAAACATTACCAGTATTTTCGTCATTTCACAGCTTTCCACTGGAAACCTCCGTGATTGAATTCGAAAGTAAAGGTAGAAAGAATCTATTTACGTGTACTTGAGGTGTTCATTACACGTTCTTAATCATTTCTGGGGACTATCATTGTGTATTTTAAGAGTTTAACCACAATTAGACAGTTTGCTTAGAAGTATTTACTGGAACTGCCACCATTTTAACTGCTTCACACAAAGAAACTACAAAGCCAATCCTCCTAAATTGTAAACATAAAAACTATTCTCGTCATTCCAAGGCTTTAGACACCAAATCTGAGCTCTGTAAACATGAACTCTTAATAATTGAAAGCACAGTCCCGTGAAAACGCCACACAAAGTACCCCGACTTGTAAACATTACCAGAATTACGGCATTTCACAGCTTTCCACTCGAAACCTCCGTGATTGAATTCGACAGTAAATGTAGTAAGAATCTATTTACAGGTCCTTGAGGTGTTTATTAAACGTTCTTAATCATTTCTGGGAACTCTCATTGTGTATTTTAACAGTTTTACCACAATTAGACAGTTTGCTTAGAAGTAGTTCCTGGAACCGTCACCATTTTAAATGATAGGCACAAAAAAGCGCCGAAGCCAATCCTCCTAAATTGTAAACATAAACAATATTCTCCTCATTCCAAGGCTTTAGACACCAATTCTGAGCTCTGTAAACATGAACTCTTAATATTTGAAAGCACCGTCCCGTGAAAACGCCCCCCGAAATACCCGGAGTTTTAAATATAACCAGTATTTTCGTCATTTCACAGCTTTCCAAGGGAAACCTCCGTGATTGAATTCGACAGTAAATGTAGTAAGAATCTATTTACGTGTACTTGAGGTGTTCATTACACGTTCTTAATCATTTCTGGGGACTATCATTGTGTATTTTAAGAGTTTAACCACAATTAGACAGTTTGCTTAGAAGTATTTACTGGAACCGCCACCATTTTAACTGATTCACACAAAAAAAACGCCAAAGCCAATCCTCCTAAATTGTAAACATAAAAACTATTCTCGTCATTCCAAGGCTTTAGACACCAACTCTGAGCTCTGTAAACATGAACTCTTAATATTTGAAAGCACAGTCCCGTGAAAACGCCACCAGAAGTACCCGTACTTGTAAACATTACCAGTATTTTCGTCATTTCACAGCTTTCCACTGGAAACCTCCGTGATTGAATTCGAAAGTAAAGGTAGAAAGAATCTATTTACGTGTACTTGAGGTGTTCAGTACACGTTCTTAATCATTTCTGGGGACTATCATTGTGTATTTTAAGAGTTTAACCACAATTAGACAGTTTGCTTAGAAGTATTTACTGGAACTGCCACCATTTTAACTGCTTCACACAAAGAAATGCCAAAGCCAATCCTCCTAAATTGTAAACATAAAAACTATTCTCGTCATTCCAAGGCTTTAGACACCAATTCTGAGCTCTGTAAACATGAACTCTTAATATTTGAAAGCAAAGTCCCGTGAAAACGCCACCCGAAGTACCCGGAGTTGTAAATATAACCATTATTTTCGCATTTCACAGCTTTCCACTCGAAACTTCCGTGATTGAATTCGACAGTAAATGTAGTAAGAATCTATTTACGTGTACTTGAGGTGTTTATTACACGTTCTTAATCATTTCTGGTAACTCTCATTGTGTATTTTAACAGTTTTACCACAATTAGACAGTTTGCTTAGAAGTATTTACTGGAACCGCCACCATTTTAACTGATTCACACAAAGAAACGACAAAGCCAATCCTCCTAAATTGTAAACATAAAAACTATTCTCGTCATTCCAAGGCTTTAGACACCAATTCTGAGCTCTGTAAACATGAACTCTTAATATTTGAAAGCACAGTCCCGTGAAAACGCCACCAGAAGTACCCGTACTTGTAAACATTACCAGTATTTTCGTCATTTCACAGCTTTCCACTGGAAACCTCCGTGATTGAATTCGAAAGTAAAGGTAGAAAGAATCTATTTACGTGTACTTGAGGTGTTCATTACACGTTCTTAATCATTTCTGGGGACTATCATTGTGTATTTTAAGAGTTTAACCACAATTAGACAGTTTGCTTAGAAGTATTTACTGGAACTGCCACCATTTTAACTGCTTCACACAAAGAAACTACAAAGCCAATCCTCCTAAATTGTAAACATAAAAACTATTCTCGTCATTCCAAGGCTTTAGACACCAAATCTGAGCTCTGTAAACATGAACTCTTAATAATTGAAAGCACAGTCCCGTGAAAACGCCACACAAAGTACCCCGACTTGTAAACATTACCAGAATTACGGCATTTCACAGCTTTCCACTCGAAACCTCTGTGATTGAATTCGACAGTAAATGTAGTAAGAATCTATTTACAGGTCCTTGAGGTGTTTATTAAACGTTCTTAATCATTTCTGGGAACTCTCATTGTGTATTTTAACAGTTTTACCACAATTAGACAGTTTGCTTAGAAGTAGTTCCTGGAACCGTCACCATTTTAAATGATAGGCACAAAAAAGCGCCGAAGCCAATCCTCCTAAATTGTAAACATAAACAATATTCTCCTCATTCCAAGGCTTTAGACACCAATTCTGAGCTCTGTAAACATGAACTCTTAATATTTGAAAGCACCGTCCCGTGAAAACGCCACCCGAAATACCCGGAGTTTTAAATATAACCAGTATTTTCGTCATTTCACAGCTTTCCAAGGGAAACCTCCGTGATTGAATTCGACAGTAAATGTAGTAAGAATCTATTTACGTGTACTTGAGGTGTTCATTACACGTTCTTAATCATTTCTGGGGACTATCATTGTGTATTTTAAGAGTTTAACCACAATTAGACAGTTTGCTTAGAAGTATTTACTGGAACCGCCACCATTTTAACTGATTCACACAAAAAAAACGCCAAAGCCAATCCTCCTAAATTGTAAACATAAAAACTATTCTCGTCATTCCAAGGCTTTAGACACCAATTCTGAGCTCTGTAAACATGAACTCTTAATATTTGAAAGCACAGTCCCGTGAAAACGCCACCAGAAGTACCCGTACTTGTAAACATTACCAGTATTTTCGTCATTTCACAGCTTTCCACTGGAAACCTCGGTGATTGAATTCGACAGTAAATGAAGTAAGAATCTATTTACGTGTACTTGAGATGTTTATTACACGTTCTTAATCATTTCCGGGAACTCTCATTGTGTATGTTAATAGTTTTACCACAATTAGACAGTTTGCTTAGAACTGTTTACTGGAACCGCCACCATTTTAACTGATTCACACAAAAAAAACGCCAAAGCCCATCCTCCTAAATTGTAAACATAAAAACTATTCTCGTCATTCCAAGGCTTTAGACACCAAATCTGAGCTCTGTAAACATGAACTCTTAATAATTGAAAGCACAGTCCCGTGAAAACGCCACCGAAAGTACCCGGACTGGTAAACATTACCAGAATTACGTTATTTCACAGCTTTCCACTCGAAACCTCCGTGATTAAATTCGACAGTAAATGTAGTAAGAATCTATTTATGTGTACTTGAGGTGTTTATTACATGTTCTTAATCATTTCTGGTAACTCTCATTGTGTATTTTAACAGTTTAACCACAATTAGACAGTTTGCTTAGAAGTATTTACTGGA